>NC_056733.1:470396449-470608949 GCF_019279795.1 Protopterus annectens
AAAGAAAAATAAATGCTCAAAGGAAAAGAAAATAGAAAAAAAAAAAAAAAAAGAAAAAGAAAAAAAGAAAAAGAAGAAAGGAGAAAAAAAAAAGAATGAAAAAAAAAAAAAAGAATGAAAAATATAAAAGAAAAAAAAAAAAAAGAGAAGAACAAAAACAAAAAAAAAAAAATAATAAAATGAAAGAAAAATAATATAAAATAAGGAAAAGAAAAAAAAAAAAGGAGAAAAAACAGAAAAAAAAAAAAGAGAAAAAAGGAAAAAAATGAAAAGATAAGAAAAAAGAATATAGTGTAATATAAAAAAAAAGAATAATAATAATAACTTGTTCTTTAGTAAGAAGTTGATTATGTTGTTATACAATTTCTGTCTGGTTAGCCAGAATCGGGACACAGTGTCTGACAGGAAGGGAAAACTGGGTTCAAGCAGTGTGACAAATTTGGGCGAAAGAATCCCAACTCTGATATGCATCTTTCATTTATCTACTGCCTCGGAGTTCCTCACCTCCAGATGCAACCACCTTGTGATATTTGTAAAATGTTAGCTCTCGCACTTTGGCAGAGTGGAAAAATAAATTAATACTGAAGGGATTACTAAAAACTCCCTTTTTGGAGGCCCTTTCCGAGGTGGCGGTCTCAACACCTTCCAGAAAATACAGGAAAGAGAGAAGCCATTCAGTTCTGACTTCTCTAAGTTTCAAGGAACCCGAAGAAATCTTCTCAGACAGTATCTGAACTGACACCAAAATTACCAAAAATGTCTGCGCTGACTGTTATGGCACCAGAACCTATAACTCTCTCTATGGCGCCGAACTCAATAACATATACCACAGAGTTGACAGCTTTGATACCTGCTTCTGTACCAATAGTTATTTCGGTACCAGACACAATTTCGGCACTGACAATGATTTCTTTCATGGCTCCATCCTCCTTGGTGCCAAAAACTGAAATTTTGCCCAGGACCAAATACCTGCAATCAACCCATTTTTTGGACAGCAATATAGTCCTTTTCTTGAGAGATCTGACTCTCCTTCTGGAGTATCTACTTGTTCCACCAGGAGTCTTTCTGAAATGGATGTAGTGATGCTTGTTGATCTGCTCTTAGCAGCCAGAGGAATTCCAACTACTAGCAAGACCTCCCTCCCACCTGGAGCCAAAGGTTTTTCTGCACAGACTCTGACATATTCTCCTCCAACCTCTTCTCAGGCTTTGGAGCCCTCGGTACTGATGTCTATCCCGGTGCCTATGTCTTCAGTTTCTGTGATGTTACCTTCTATGGTTCCAAAGCCTACCCTCTGGACTTCGCTTCATTCGGCCTACCCTCGGGACTGTGACCCCTAGTTCAGCACCAGTTTTTCTATGGTGCCGTCTATGGTTCCAGTTGTTTCAGCAGCTCTTACTCCTCTCGGGGATCCTATCCTAGAAGCAGGCTCATCGGAGCAGGGTGTGACCCCAGTCCTAAGGTTGTCCCTCTCAGTTCCAGCCTCCCATCCCTCTTCAGGTGGGCTTGCCTTCCAGGTGATGGAGAGGGTTCTTGCTTCTGCAAGCATGCAGTTGGCACCTCCAGTGTTGAAACCTGACCTTTCCCTTTCCTCTGTCATGCAGTTGACGCAGCCCACTGTGCAGGGACTTCGAGCATGGGAGCAGTAAGAAACCCTGCTGCAGGGCACCTGCTCTTCACAGTCCTCCTCAGAAGAACTCACTGAGGAGCCACCCCAAAAGAGAATGTGCAAGAGAAAGCATGGGGATTCCCCTGAAGAATCCATCACTGAAGATACAGATTTTGATGAGGGAGAACGGTCTCCACAGTCACCCCCTGAAGATGTCTCATTCGGAGACATACTGGAGATCCTGAAAGAGAGAGGCAAAAGGAAGCCCATCAAGTCTTCTACTGAGGAATCTGTACTCCTGCAAGCCTTCTGTGCTCGATCCTATACTTCCTGGGTGATTCCCACCTGCAGATGAGCTGATTAAACTCATCATGCAGCATTCCTGGAAGGCCCCTGACAATGTTCAGCTGATTTCCTGGAGGCCTGATAAAATTTTCTCTCCACCAGAAGACCACCCTCACTGGTCCAGAGGTTTGGCAGTGGATTCCATGGTTGTGGTGGTGGCCACTAAGAAAGTCTGTCCATCCTACGAACAGGGAGTCCCGGATGATTGACAGACTAGAGAAGTGGACTTACACTTCAGCGACCTTCGCCTTATGGTCACTGAATTACACGGCACATTTTACACACCTCCAAAGGGACCTTATTACAGAACTTTCAGGTACTTTGGCAGGGGTATTACCTGAAGAGGTGTGAGATAAAGTTGCCTTTCAGCTTGCCACCCTAGAATCCATTATAACTCTTCCATGCAGTTGATAACTCATACAACCAAGGGGCAGACAGAGCAGCTGCTTCAGGCATTGTCATGAGACGTCATGCCTGGATGCGCTTATGTGACTTTGCAAACCCCTTTAAGTCTTCCTTTGTCAATGCTCCTGTTGATGATTCTTCCTTGTTTTGGCCAAAAGGTAAGGATATGTTAGCCAGGTGTGAGAGGGACGGAATGACCATATCTGCCGTGGGCATACCCTTTTCTACCCCTCAACGATCCTACTCCAGGAATCAGAGAGGCAGAAAGATGTGGTTCAAAAAAATCACAAGGGCCTTTCTGTGAAACACATGGCAAGCAATCCCCCCCAGGGCAGAGGGGGGAATTTATTGGGAAAATGCCCCTACTGTGGCAGAGGGGGCCCACGAAACCAGGGCTCCAGAGATTCCTTCTCTGGTCAGCCCTATCAGCACTCCTGAAGAGCGGCCTGATTGTTTGCCTTTGGAAGCAGTCAGGGGACATTTCTCTCTGCACCACTTAGCATGGCAATCAATAGCATTAGACTCATGGGTGCAGAGGATAATGACCAGAGGTTACCATATCCCTTCGACTTTTATCCCAAGCCTCTAAGGCGAATCCCCAATGTTCCACCCAGTCAGAGGAATGCAGCAACACTAGAAGTCCTAAAACTTCTAAGAAAAAGAGTCATCCAACCAGTTACACCAGACCAAATAGGATCTGGATTTTACTCAAGGTTCTTTTTAGTGCCAAAAAAGACAGGCGACTGGAGACCAATTTTGAATCTCAGTGTACTGAACAAGTTCATCAAACAAGTAAAATTCCGGATGGTCACGGTTCAGTCCATTCTTCCATTTCTGGAGAAGGATAACTGGATGTGCTCTATAGATCTTCAGGATGCGTATTACCACGTAAAAATGGACAAATGATCCAGAAGATACCTCCACTTCTGGCTGGGAGCCAGTCATTACCAATTTTGAGTACTGCCCTTTGGTCTCTCCACAGCCCCCACGGTGTTCACCAAATGCATGGCAGTGCAGTAGTAGCTCACCTGAGACTGCAAGAATTTCGCGTGTTTCCATATCTAGACAATTGGCTCCTTACCACTCCAACCAGGAGTCTACTGCTTCAAACCATATCATACACTCTAAATCTGGCAGAAAAACTAGGGATTTCAATAAACACAGAAAAGTCAAAACTGGTACCAACTCAAAACTTAGAGTTCATTGGGGTAACATTCGACACAATATCCTGCCGTGTCACCTTACCTCATCACAGTCTACTAAGATTGAGCTCTGAAGTTCAGATAATACTCTCTCAAAATCTTGTCTCAACTCAACTGGTTCTACAACTCCTGGGCTTGATGGCAGCTACAGTCATGCTGGTTCCAGTAGCAAGATTCTATATGAGGCTGCTCCAATGGCTCCTGGCATCTCAATGATCTCCTTTAACACACCCAGTGTCTTACCCAGTCTGCATAACAAACCGATACAAACAAGATCTGAATTGGTAGATGAAGCCAGAGAGTAGTTATGATGGTGTTCCTTTCTTCCCACCTCAACCCAAAGCCACAGTGACCACGGATGCTTCCCTGATGGTGTGTGTGTGTGTGTGTGTGGGGGGGGGGGGCATTTTCAGGGAAAGACCATCCAAGGCACTTGGTCCCCCTTAGAGGCCAAACTGCATATCAATGTCCAAGAACTGAGGCCAGTGCTCCTAGCATTGCAAGCATTCCAAATAACCCTTCTGCTGGGGACAATTGCTATCCAATCAGACAATATGTCAGTAGCCTGGTACATCAACAAGCAAGGAGGAACCAGATCCTACCCATTATGCCAGGAAGCCCTGAGAGTGGCAATGGGTGATGGCTTCCAACCACTTTCTCTTAGCAACACACATTCCTGGGAACTCCAATCTGATTGCAGACAAACTGAGCAGAAACATTTTGATGCCTCACAAGTGGTCTCTCAACTCCGTAGTAGTGACATAAATTTTTCATCGTTTGGGACGGCCTTGCTGCAACCTCTTTGCTTCCACCATGAACCGCAAATGCTGGAGCTTCTTCTCCCTGATCCCCCCCAGGGGGAGTCCTTGAGAGATGCTCTGATACTGGCCCTCAGGTCTACTGTATTCCTTTCCCCCATTTCCCTCATTCCACAGTTCTTGAAGACAGCACAATGGCTGAGAAGCAAGGTAATCCTCATTGCACACTATTGGCCCTGTCAAATTTGGTTCCACTTTCTATGGCCTCACTTGGTTCACCATCTGTGGACCCTGGATCCAACCCCGGGATTCCTATCTCACCTGCAGGGGCTGGTCCATCCCAACCTTCACAGTCTCAAGCTGACTGCTTGGTATCTCCACTTCCGCTGATTGCTAGGCAGATGAGCATATCTTCCCCAGTGCGAAAGATTCTTCTGGCTTCTTATAAATCCTCCACCAGGAAACTCTTTCACAGCAAATGGGTCAGGTTTGTAATCTGGGCTAAAGAACAAGGATAAGACCCAGTCTTAATCACAGTCCATAAGGTCTTAGAGTACCTGTCGACTCTACTCCATTCAGGAGCCTCAGCCTCTACTATTACAGTTCACTTAGTGGCTATAGCCAATTTTCATGATGGCTTTAACTATTCATTAATGTCCCACTGTCTGCAAAACCTTCATGAAAGGAGTTCTGCACCTGAGACGACCTATTAAAAATCCTAGTGAACCTTGGAATTTGACTGTGGTCTTACAAACTCTAACCTGTTCACCCTTCAAATCTTCTGCCACATGTGACATGAAGTTTTTATCCTGGAAAACCTATTTCTGATAGCCATCACCTCAGCCAGGAGGATATCAGAGTTACAAGCATTGTGTGTATCGCCCTTCTTTAATTTTCCATAACGAGGGAATATCACATCGAACTAACCCTTCCTTTTTGCCCAAAGTGATCTCTAATTCAAGTCTCAACCAGTCCATTGATTTACCAGTCCTTTTCCCAAAATTTTCTAACAAAGGTGAACACCACTTACACCTGTTGGATGTACATAGACAACTACATTTTTACTTAGAACTAAATCTTTCAGAAAGTTGTACCAGCTGTTCATAGCCTTTTCAGGGCCCCAAACTGGGCAACGCTGTTTCCAAAATCGCCTTGCCAAAATGGCTAAGAGATTGCATTACCTTTGTCTATCAACAGAACAAATTAACTTTACCTACTAGAGTCAAGGCTCACTCCACCAGGTCAGTGTCCACTTCAGTGGCATTTCATTCCAGAGCGTCTATGGAGGACATCTTCACAGCAGGCACTTGGGCAACCCCCCTATACTTTTATCACACATTACAAATTGGATATGGCCTCCAGGGGAAGAGCATCTTTTGGCTCAGTGATGCTCAGGAATATCCTTCCATAGGGCCTCCCAGGACATAAAGTAGCTGGGGACTCAGTCCCATCAGTAAGGAATGAATGAAGATTTACAACATCAGATAAAGAAGTTATGTTCTTACCATAACATTCCATCTGTGTTGTAGATCTTCATTCATTCCTTACATCCCGCCCTCCTATCCCCTGCCAAAGGACTCCTGGGGGATCATTTTTGGTCCTGATTGCCTGATAAGGCATTTGCTCAAATAGTGCCTCCATTGTCTCTTTTCCTGGTGGGCAAACTCGATCTGAAGAAAGGAGGAGAGGGGCACTATGGGTAGGACTTAACTCGAGAGTTTTTTGGCTGGCGCACACTTATGTATTGGCCGAGTTGTTTCTGATGAAGGAACCAAAACCCATCCGTAAGGAATGAATGAAAATCTACAACACAGATGGAACATTCTGGTAAGAACATAACTTCTTTTTTTTAATGGAGGCCTGGGGAGAAAAGCTTCATTTGCTTACATTGCATTATACTAAATTCCAGTTAAACACAGAGTAGTTACATTTCTATTTACATTTACATTTATACACAAATGCAAGTTACATTCATACATTCTAAGATTTTACAGTGGTAGAAGTTACTAAAGAGAAAACCCCCATGCAACTTAGTGGATTGTACAGGCAGCAATTAAGTATAAAAATTGTTTTGTCATTTCAGTGAGAGGTTTTATAGTATTCTGTTAAAGGGGAGTATTTGAAGGGTATTATATTATGGTGAACACAAAGTCTTAACCTTGTGATGAGCATGTGCAGGACCAGGATTGGTTAAGATGTTGTTTAAGCAGTGTGTGGGGATACTATTCCACAGTTTACCAATGTATTGGGAGCAGAGGTTATTAAGTAAAGTTTGCTTTATGTGCAGATGTTGATATTTTGTACCTGATAAATCCAGAAAAGGACATCTCATTGTTGTGGAACATTGAAACTATTTCAAGTTTGTTTTTTCCACACAATATAAAGTTAATGAAGGTAATTTACAACTGTAGTCTTTGTTTTTATGTACCCACACAGATATTGGTTTAGCAGTACCCATATTTATGTGGACATGATAAGATGAAGCATTTAGATGATTGGATTAAAAAGGCTTCTGTTATAGCTGCTAAGGGTATGTGGAAAGAAACTAAAAAACATAATACAAATATTGAGAAAGTGGAAGCTCTTGTTTAATGATATGGATAGTAAGATACAAACAGTGAATTTTTTTTAGTCCCTTTAGTTTTATATATGGGTCAGGCATATTTTTTTATCAACCAGAGGAGAAGTTGTGGACAGTGATTAAATGAAGTAATTTATCTGGGAGAGGAAGATGGCAAGAGTTAAGTGGGATAAGTTGATCCTTCCAGTAGAACAAGGTGATTTAGGATTACCTTGAAAGGATATTTTAGAGCTACACTGTTATGGCTCACATATATAACACAAGCAGAAGGTTGTAATTCAAAATGGAAAGGGATGATAAGGAAGCGGGGGGGGGGAGATTTCAAGAAATACAGAGTGAGATTTTGGATGCAGATCCTTAAGGAGAATAATAACCATAGTACTATTATATTCATAAAGTAGCAAACAGTATTCTAAGAACTAAGCCAATGTGAGAAAGGAGATTTTGCCAGTAGGGATGGCTGCAAGTAGGAATACAGAAAAATATGGAAGAAAGAGCTAGAATTTACTGGAGAAAACTGGTAAACGAACCAAGGAATTGGGCACAAATAAATAGAGAGAAAAGGTAATAATGTAGGATGAGGCCAAGAAGATATTTGGACTGCAGGGTAGACACTGCCTTCCCTACCAAGGATTGATATCAGAGTATAAGGAAAGAGAAAAGTTCTGGGGAATCTTAAATGAAAGACCTGCTCTGGTGGAGGTTTTTTCAGTTGAATCCAGAACATAAGCTGCCATTAAAAAGGAATAATTAGTAAAGCATATAAAATATTGCACAGTAGCCATAAGAAACAATCAGAGGGGATTAGAAAAGATTGGAAAGAAAGAGATTGGAAAAACAATTCATAAGGGAGCAATGGGTGAACATATGCATGACTCCCAATTATGCAACAAAGTCCAGAAAGTTCAGGATTTTAGTTAAGTGTTTTCATAGGTATTTTTATGCCACAAGCAGATTTAAAAGAAGTTTAACTCTGGTAGATGCTAACTGCTGGAAGTATGATGGAGAAGAAAGACATAATTGGAAATGTATGTTTTGGGGGAGTAATAAGTTACAGATTTTAAAAATTTCATACAGAGTACTCTGTCAAAAACACTGGATAAGCAAATGGCTGTAACTAAGGAAATGATTCTGAGCTGGGACAACAGGGTCTGAATTGCCTAGACATAGTAAAACCTTGTGAAGTTTAATTCTGTTGACTGCCAAAAACGCAATTACTAGAAGATGGAAATCAGAATCTAAACTAACTGTATTTGAAGTATAGAATATTATAAAATAGCCAGGATAAGGATGTTTAAGAAGGAGAAAGAACAAATTATATAGAAATAATGTTGTTTGTAATGGTGTTTTATGTTCCAATAAAGAGATACTTCGTTTGAGATAATCCATCTCCTGTGGTGATTCCTGTCTGGATCTGCAATTATTATTTTTTACGTCTTTCCAGGAGGGGTCTTTGTTCACCTGCAACAGTTCGTTGGATATTTTTCTGTTTGTGTTTGCTGTTTGCGGGTTTAACTCATGGAGCAGATTGACATTGAGCTAGATTTTCATCCAGAGACGAGGACAACTACACTACCGGCTTGGGATTCACTCAAGCATTGTACAGAGAATCCTTTATTGACTCTGGAATTGACGAACAATGCAACCACTTTACCATCAACTCCTAACGGTGAGAGTGTTACTGAGTTTAATAGACTTTGTAAACTGTTCCAGGATGATTTATATCAACTACAAAGGTACGTATGGCAAAGACTGCATCTAGAAGCATGTATTCATTTAGTGCCTAGAGGCATGCGCATTTTTTGTATGCCTTCCTATGGGGATAGTCATCCCATTTTATTGAGAAAATGGCAAGACCTTAATATACAACTTGGCTTTAGCTATATCAAACTTTTACTTGAATATTTTGCACCTCTTCAGACTGATTTAAGGAATAAAATTGATTTACAACATAAAGCTATTTCTGAGTGCTTCAAGACAGAATACTTTACTAAAAGGTTGGACAATGTGTGGACACAGGTTCATTCATTTAGTGAACGACTGAAGCAAGTAAAACACAAAAAACTTATAAGGGATGCTAATGATTTTGCTCTTGGTCAAGTCTTCCTATGGCCAAGAACTGAAAATGTACGCATGCAGGCAACATTAAATACAGATAATTGAGCAAATGTACCAAATTTCTCTATCTCAACACAGGGAAGTCTCAATACCAATACTAATATAGCTCCTTCTTCTACCTCTCAAACCAACAGGTTGGTGAATAATGATATGCTGTTTAATAGTCTTCCTTCCAACCTTTCCAATGATGCAAATTCTCCTAGTGACACACCCCCTCCTAATCAACAAGCAGCTAAAGCATTCATTTTGGCAGGTGCTAAACCTAAAGATACAGCCCCTGCTGTTAACTGTTTTTTACCGTTTCCGGTGAAGCAACAACCAGGATGGAGAGGCTGGTCCAACAGCAGGGGGCCATGAAAAAGAAAGGGCTCCGAAGAAAAGTATACAACCACAAGGAAGCAGAGAAATTGAACTCTTTAGTACATAATATATCTGACTTTGCTTTGTCTGAATCTGATGTCTCACTATTAGATAAAGGACTTGATTTCATACCCTCTCAGACCAGTCACCTGAATGATGTTTTAATTGACTTAAGATTATTTTGTCGCAATGTGTCTCTGAAAATTCTCTTTAAAAATAACAGTGCTTTAGATACCGAAGTTTTAAAAAATTTTTTAGAAATAAAAGTAGTTTTATACCTTTCATGCCACATAATGTAGAAAGCTTTTTGAAAATATGTGAGAAAGATTTTTATGAATGGTTTGCCTTGAATAAGAAAAGATGTAGTTTTTTTAATGTCACTAAAGCAGAACAAGATTCCCTTTATGCTTTAAAAAGGAATACCAATCTTACCATTAAGCCAGCTGACAAAGGTGGGGCAGTGGTCATTATGAACTCCTTGGACTATATTAATACTATGACCAGTCTTTTATCAGATGATACAGTTTACAAAATGGTTACCCCAGATATTGTTAAAAAAATTATTAAAACTGTACAAACTGACCTATATGATCTTTTGATGTGTGGTCAGATAAGTTGTGAGTTATATGAGTATTTTCTTATAGAA
The DNA here is from genome assembly GCF_019279795.1 of Protopterus annectens. Lineage (NCBI taxonomy): Eukaryota > Metazoa > Chordata > Ceratodontiformes > Protopteridae > Protopterus > Protopterus annectens. Next base: position 470,406,474 of record NC_056733.1, read on the forward strand.
TTTCCTACGACTCCCATAATCAAAGGCTTACCCAAGATACACAAAAATATTAATCCAGTACCTATGAGACCCATTGTCTCCAGTGAACGATGGATAACCTCCACCATTTCTTCTTTTGTAGAAAGCCTTCTCAGACCTCTGGTGAATAACATTCCTAACATCCTTAGAGATTCATATCAACTGATAGAATTTTTGACAGACTTTGAATTGGATAGAGTGGAAACAAATTTTCTGCTTGTTACAATGGATGTGAAAGATCTATTTACCTGTATCCCTAATGACTTAGGGCTTCAAGCCATTAGAGAGATACTTGTTACGTTGTCTCAATATAGTAATAATATACAAATCTTGATTAATTATTTACTAGAACTAGTACTCAATAATAATATTTTTTATTTCAGAACAAACATTATTTACAGAAATGGGGGATTGCCATGGACACCCCATGTGCCAATAGTTACGCTAATCTTGTAGTTTATAATTGGGAGTGCAACTATTTGTTTAAACATGCACAATTCAGCAGAATAAAATTATATAAGAGATTTGTGGATGACGTTCTTTTTGTCTGGGAAGGTACAGAGGCAGAATGTATTAGTTTTATTAAAGAACTAGAAACTACTACTTCTTTCCTAAGGTTCACCATAGAGACTTCTCATCTTCAGGTACATTATTTAGATTTGACACTAAAGTTTTGTGGAAGTAAGATTGTTACTTCATTATACAGGAAACCTACCTGGAGGAACACACTACTTCGATATGAAAGTATGCATCCCAGGTTCACTTTTAAAGGGATTATATCCAGTAAAATGCACAGAATATCTAGGATATGCAGTGACAGTAATAATTTACAATCAGAACTCAATGAACTTGAGATTTTGTTTAGAGAAAGAGGCTATCCTGCGAAATTAATCACCGAATGTAAACAGAAAATTGTTAAAAATATGAATAATGGACCTTATATTTTAGACAATTACATGAGCAAAGTGTCTGAACTAAAGACAAATAAAAGAGGGAAATTCACTGATAAATTAACCTATGTCACTAAATATACCAGTGATGTTGCTTGTCTTAATAGAATCATTAACAGAAATTGGAATGTTCTAATAATGGATCCATTTACTAAGACCATAGTAGGTGATTACCCTAGGTTTAGTTACAGGACTTGTAATAATCTAAAACAGTTACTCTGTTTAGAGAGGACTTTCTTATATAGTGTTGGAAAAAGCACTGTAAAGGGCACATTCCCATGTGGCCATTGTCATATGTGCCCACATATTTCTAAGAACATCAGTTTTTCACATCCAGAAGGTTTCTTTACGTTTACACCTAAAGTTCATAGTGATTGTAATAGTGTCAATTTAATTTACTTAGCAACTTGTGACAACTGTGAAGTATTTTATGTAGGCCTAACTAAGAGGAGACTTCGTGACAGGATTTACAATCACTGTTACGACATCAAGAAAGAGCATGAGTGTAATGCCCTAGCTAAGCACATAATTGAGTATAAAACTCACACTTTTAGTTTTAAAGTATTGGAGATAGTAGCTTTAAACCCTAGAGAAGGTGATAATAACAATCAGTTGGCCATTAATGAATTGAAGTGGATTTTTATCTTGAAAGCACATATTTATCCTGGCATTAATCACTTTGTATCCATTAAACCCATTCTAAATAACAGGAAATCATAAATAAGAATTTTTGTAGATTTTATATTTACATGACGATTAATTTAACTAGGCTTCATCTTTTTATTTTTTGATTTTTTGATTTTCAGTGAGTTATTAATAGTTCCTTTCCATATTATGTTTTTTCAATATTACAAATCAATAGTATTTATTTTATAAATGAAATAAATATATTAAATGCATATATGTGTATTAAAATGGATTAGATAATATATTTTTTTATATAATTTTTTTGTGTTATAAGCATATTTAAATATTTACCATATTTATATCTTTTAACATAAATTTTATAATTGTATTACTTAGTCAAAAAGAATTAAGTTTATTTATATATATTTTTTTACTAGTTGTAAATAGTTTAGATAAACTTATGAGCATAATTGTCATTCATGACTTGTTAGGACCGTAAGGGGTTTATTAATTGTAATGTTTTTTATAGGCAATGAATTTATATACATTTTTGTATATACTTTTTTATATTATTAGCCTCCAACATATACTTCAAAAAAATAAAAAAAAATTTAATAACACTTATTACATTAACATATTATACATAGGAACGTAAATCTATATTTGATATAATCATAAGATATTTTAAAATATTTAGGTAAATATGATTTTATTTTATGTACATATTTTTCATATATAATTTGTGTACATATATATTTCACAGTTAACTTATGCACTTTATAATTAGTTTAATGTTTCCCGTGATTTTTAGGATTAGACTGGGGACTTTGGCTACCAATACGCTAAGGTGCATTAATAAATTACGGCATTAATGCGTACACTTTTCATTCATTCATTTTGGCAACTTTTATTCCTTCTCCATGCTCTGGTTTTAGATATCTTGCTATAATTCCATCTGAGCAATCTACTTACTGCATTACATGCAGTTTTTCAATGCAGTCTCATGCTGAGTTTGTGGTTTTTGCATTCAGGGAACTTGATGTTTTTTTCCCGCTTTTGCTAATTTTTTTAATTAAATATCGTTAATATATAGTTTTGTTATAAGGACACATCATATATAACGATACCTTTTCATATTTTGACTTGTTTCCAAATATGACCTTAGGTAATAAGTTAGATTAACAGAACTTACATCTAGTGTACATTTGTATACACACACAGCGTTATAACCCATATATCTGGCATAACATTTTTCAGGAAACTCTTTGTTTCCAACAACATATATGGTTTTGGTTTTGATGAAGTTTGAGCAATATAATTCAGTTGAGTAATAGGTTATTTAATGGAACATGTGGATTGTTTTTATACAATATGGTGACAAGCTTCATTTGTGCTTCCGATTAGTGTAGATGGTACAGGCTTGATAGATTTCTGTTTTTTTTAAAAAAATTCTTTTGGTATGTTCATTTAATCTGCTGCTTGACAAGAATTGTAATTTTTGGAAAAAACGGCAAGCAGATCCTAGTCCATATGTATTGTACTCACATCTCATATTGCACTCAGCGTAACAGCAGCGCTGAGTTCTTTTGAAATAGATGTCCCAATATAATGATTTATGACAAACAAGCTGTTTTTCAACTAATTTATTTTATTTTATTATAGTTTATTGATGCGTTTATGTCATGAAATTGTTTGAAAGCACAATGAGTTCATAGAATGGATTTGATCATAATATTCATTTTGTTGTTGTTTTTTAAAAGCTTTTCTAAATGCATTTAAACCCTTTTTTTAGACTAATGCCTTATAATGGACATACGGCATATAAATATGATTCATTTCTATTGGTAACGCAGCTATTTCTCATGTGTTTAGTATATATTGTTTCCATAACTACTGAAAGAGGAATACAATTAATCAATTAGGCAGTGTTTCTAATTGAATTATTTTTTGGCTTGCGCGCCAAAATGTTTCATATAAAGTAACAGTGATTTTAGTGTTAAAGTACATCTGAAGAAGCGTAGTTACCTACGCGAAAGCGCTTGTGTTTTATGTTCCAATAAAGAGATACTTCGTTTGAGATAATCCATCTCCTGTGGTGATTCCTGTCTGGATCTGCAATTATTATTATTATTATTATTATTATTAAGTATAGAATATTATAAAATAGCCAGGATAAGGATGTTTAAGAAAGAGAAAGAACAAATTATATAGAAATAAATGGAAATTGAACAATACATGCAGAATAATGTTCAGGAGGATGAGTGCTATTTGATTGAAGTCAGGAATGTAGCAAACTATGTAATGTTGGACTGGTGATAGTTATAAGGAAAGAAAAGATATGTATAATGTATGCAAAAGGAAAAATGTTAATGTTTTTCTGTCCTCAGACAGTCTGGTTCCTATGTCTTAAGTGAAATTTTAGTAAAGGAGTGTTAAAAAAGTTCTGTGTTGTTGTACTTCAGGGCTCAGTCCATAGCTTTTTTTTTTTTTTTTTTTTTTTTTTTTTTTAAATATTCCTTGCTGCATTCCTTCATTCCATTTCTGTGCAGTTAATATGTAGATGTCTGCAAAACAAGATTTGCCATCATAAGTAGTAAAGACTTTAACGAAATTAAAATCTGTTAGAAATCCCAAATTCGGCATCTGAATCTGTAATCTCAGTCTGGACAAATGTAACACAAAGTTGTCCTTTGAAGATCATTGCTGCAATATTAATGACAGATGGGATATCCTGCCAAGCATAGCCATTCCTCTGGCCAGCATACCAAAGCCTGGGTGCCATTCTCTCACTCTGTACATCCAAAGTATTACCTAAGCCCAAAAGCAGGAGGTTACATAAGTGATGTATGAGTGCAAATTACCTCAGAACTTATTTGCTGCAGCCCAAAAGCAAAACTTCTGTCCATCTTCAGTCTGTGAAATGTATGACTAGTACAGCTTCCTAGCCATTGGGAGATACGTACCCCATTAGTGACCCTTCATTTTTTAATTGTAACTTTGATTTGTTGTACATGTCATCCAAGAGAGGGAAATGTGATTGAAGGAGGCAAATTTCTCACAGGGATCACCACCTAAAATGTCTTGCATAACTACAAAGACTGTGCTATTTGTCAGTCCTTCATCCCAAAGACCCTAAGTAACAGTCTCTCTTCCTTAAAGAGTTATGTAGAAAGACTCCAAGAACTCATGCACAGTACAGTGTTATCTGAGACTTCCCAACTTCACGCATTTACCAAAAAAGAACCCTGAAAAGGCTTAGCATGAAGCTTTGTTTTTCCAGCCCTTTATGAACGCCTCCCTTATGCTGCTTGAGCCATCAAACAGTCTGGTTTCTTTGGGTGCCACTGTTGCAACTTTCTCTGAGGCCAGTGTGGGGCAGTCTAGTCTCACATCTACTGTAGTTGACCAAACAACTGCTTCAGATGAGAACCATGGCTGGCTCTCTCCAAGGGACTGGAGGGATTCCCAAATTTTAGTTGGGGAGAGAGTTCCCAGTTCCCTGATAGAGGTCTGTCAGGGCTATAAGCCACTGTGATGATTCATTCATACAGACTTCCCAACAAAGAAAAGCAGAAGACCAAACATACTTTTGACACTCTAAAGGAATCTCAGAAAGAATGGCTAGGCTTTGCTTAAGGGCTGTTTAAAACCATTATGTCTCTCAAGCCCCCTTAATAGTTTCAGGTTCCTCCTGCTGCTGTTCCTCCTCATTCTACCCTTTTGAAGAGACAGAGGGATTCTTCCTGTAAAAATGAAGATCAAGATTCAGATGATTGTCTATCATGCTCCTCTTAACTCCATTCACCTATGGTTGTGTCCTATGTTGAAGACATGTTATCTCCTGACTGCCCTTTAGAGGAGTTCTCTTTCAGGTAATACTGTAGTTGAAGTAAAGCAACACTTTAAAATGGGTGGGCAGTAAGATCACTAATGCTCAGCAGAGGTACTGTGATGTCTTGGTCATGGGTGCACCCAAATCCTCAGTCATTCTTCCTGTCCTGGAGGCCCTTTTGGATACTTTCACTAATGCTTCCTTGAATCCTGACTCGGCATCCTGCTCCTAAGAAACAAGATAGATTTTATAAAGTGTATGATGCTCAAAAGTTCTTTATACCCCCTACTCTCACCCAGCTGTGATTTCTCTTTGTACAGAAAAGACCACTAAGCTGTTACCCTCCTGTAATGTGTTGCCTGTAGACAAGGATATCGGGGCCATGGACTGGTATGATAAAAAGGTTTATACCTTTTCTACCTTAGCCTTTAGGTCTGTAAATTACCAGAGCTGTATAACCAGGTACCTTTAAATTTAGCCTGAGTAATCTCGGTGATGCAATCAGTGCTTTATCTGAATATGATAAGTCTTTGCGCTAAATTTGCTTAACCCTGCCTCTCAGGTGGCCAGGCACTCTATTAGGTTCAGTTATGATGCTGTACATCCATCTTCAAGGGAGGCTGCTTCTGGGTTTGCTATACATAGGTATTGTCTGCACAAACCAAACCATTAAATTCGACCAATGTGCAAAAAAATGGAGTGTGGCGTAGACCACAGTAAAAAAGTTTAATTCAAATCCACATGTACATGAAAACGGACCAAATAACTCGCAATACACATAAAAACATGAACGCCTTCACATAAACCAAGCGTTTTCGTCTCTCTTAGCATACACTTCATCAGTTGACCAGTGTATTCAATATCACCTATTATTTGTATAAAATCTCGTAATTAGTTAATTGGAAAGCCTATTAGATATTGACTTTTCATTTAAAACCACCAATAATTTTGCAGCTTGAGAATATTAAATGATGATTTCAACCACCTTAAATATTACAAATTTTAAAATGTAGTAAATAAAACACTGTAATTAATACATATAGTTGTCCATTTAAAATATCTTTAAAATCTGAATGTTTAATTCACATTAAAATATTGGTAAAACCACATATAAATACTTAAAAAAATGTTTAAAATAAAACAAGTGCAGAGTACATTATAACAGTGGGAGAGTCATGCCATCTAGTGGCAATTTTTGTTATTTGCAAGTCTGGTCAGCTAAAGCTTAGCAGACCTTAATGTATTAATAACAATGTTTTATTTACTACAACATTTTAAAATTTGTAATATTTAAGGTGGTTGAAATCATCATTTAATATTCTCAAGCTGCAAAATTATTGGTGGTTTTAAATGAAAAGTCAATATCTAATAGGCTTTCCAATTAACTAATTACAAGAGTTTATACAAATAGGTGGTATTGAATACACTGGTCATCTGATGAAGTCTATGCTAACAGAGACAAAAACGCTTGTTTTTTGTGAAGGCATTCATTGTTTTATGTGTATTGCGAGTCATTTGGTCCATTTTCATGTACATGTGGATTTGAATTAAACTTTTTTTACTGTGGTCTACGCCACGCTCCGTTTTTTTGCACATTGGTCGAGTTTATACGTAGGTATTCCTGGGTTAAGACTCCATCTTCACCAGGGGATGTCCAGGCTAAACTCATGGATTCCCCTCTGTTTAAACATCTTTTTGGCTATGCTGCCATGGATATTTTCAAACTCTTACAAGAAAAGGGTAAAGGTATACAGAACGTAAAGCAGATTTTTCTTTTCCACGCTACCTAAGTTCCAAAGGAATTATCCTGTTAAGGCTGATCCTTTTGTCAGGTAAAATTAAAGTCAACTCCAGAAAGGCTAAAAAAAAGATTTCAGAATAAATCAGTATTGATAAACCCCCATTTATAGCTATCTGGTTTTCTCTCCACTTCGCCTTTCCCAAAGATTCTCCCTCCTCAATCCAGAAGGAATCACTACAGACAGCTGGGTTCTGTCTATCATAGATTAAGGGTACAGAATGTTTTGGAAAACTCAACTACTTCAGAATAGTTGCCTGTGAGCCTTAATACTTAACACAGTTAATAGTGTAAAAGCTACTTTTATTTAAAGGTAGCCAGTACATTTTTTCTAGGGGCTAAAGTTTAAAATTTTCTGAAAGCATACAAGCTGTTTTTCATATCTGGGAGGGAAAGAAAGAAAAAAGAACAGGCAGCAATCAGTGTAACTGAGAGCACAGGCTGTAGCATGGGTAATCTTTAATTTTAGGTTAGATAATGCCAGCAATCAGTTTGGATAAATTGTTCCCTTCTGGAGGGTTAAACTTAATATTTTAAAAATGTATATAATTTTGTGTGTTTGTTCCAAGTTAATAGGGGATGTAGGTGTTTGTATTTATTTATTTTTTTTGTGCAAAGGTTTTCATTAAAACAAAAAAGTCTTGAAAAATGTGACGTATTCAAATGGCGACAAGAAGAAACTGTACAAAAGATCATCCTGCCAAACATTAGTATATGCATGTAACACAGAAACTGAAAGTACAGGTGCACCTAACATTGGGTAAGACAGCAATTCAGGTTGTAACCTGCTATAGGTCCCCAACCATTTCCCAAGACTCACATTCCATGTTCCTAACCACCCTGGATAATATTAGAGTCCAACCTAACACCCTCATACTGGGCAACTTCAACTACCCCTCCATTAACTGGGAAAGCTACTCATGTACCAGTACACTTGCCCAATGTTTCCTGGACTTCATTAATTCCATTGCCCTGGACCAGCTCATTCTTACCCCCACTATAGGTAGCAATATCCTTGACCTGGTCATTACCAACATGGATGACCGCTGCTCTACTCCAATAGTCAACTCCTCCCTTGTTAGATCCGACCACAAACTAATCACCTTGGATATCCACATCCCTTCCACTCCCCACCCCCTGCAAAGGAAACCACCATGAAAAACTTCTCCAAAGCTAACTTTGGGCTCCTAAAAACAGAGGTGGCTAACTTCACAGCACCCATGAAAATGGAGAATAGTTGCATGACCGCCGAATCATACACCAATGCACTGTACAAACATGTACACAAATGCATGGATCTTGCCATACATATAGGATCAAGACGCTCTCCTCCAAAAAAGGAAGCCAATCTGGTGGTCCCCTGCTATAAACAAACTCTACAACAGAAGGAGGAAACAGATGCAGAATAAAGTGAAGTCCCAAGACTGGAAAAACTCCCTTATCAGCCTCAACAAAAAGTTGAGATCCCTCATCAAATCCTCCAAAGCTAGCTATGAAAACAGAATTTAAGCAGCAGTTAAAAGCTTTCTCTATAGGCTCCTTTATCTGTTTAAAACTTTCATTTAAAGGCTCACTGCTGCTTTTCTGCTGTGAGAAACATTTCTGCAGTTTGTTTCCCACCATCTCTCCCTATTTGTATGCTGTTCTTATAGTTGGTGGCTTTGCAGTTGCCCACCCCTACTGTAAATTTGATCTGGGACACTCCCAGTCTAGTGTTATTACCTCATTCTACCTAATACTGGGAGAACATTTGAGAAGGCCAATCCACTTAGTTTCTGCTCCTCCTTTATCTCTTTCCGCTTTAAAAAAAAAAAATTCTACGCTTGTTTCATACCTTTCCTGTGGGTAGTCTAGTCTGGATACAGATTTGCTGTGTCCAGGACTGTTTGTGGGCTTCTGAGCCCCCAAGCCTTTCTGTGTTGGAGGAAAGCCTTCTAGCTTAATTTTGTTTCTTAGAACTAGCCAGTTTTTTAGTTTCAGCACTCAAGTCTGTTTCTTTGAGCTCAGCACATGTTCAGAACTCATTGTAAGCACTAAATAAGCTACAAATTACTACATCACTCAACTTTCCTCACTTGTCTAGAGGAAAACAGTTTCTAGTACTTAACAAATAAGCACCTATCCAGGCATGTCTAAGGGTCAGTTCCAGGTGTTTTCTCCTGTCTACCTGATGAATCTGGGCATCTTGGGGCAATGCAGCAATTACCTCATGTACACAGACAACCCTCTTCTTCTACCACTCAACACTACAACTGTGAGAGATGCACTTATATAGCCAAACTGGAAGCAAAGCTCTCTTCACCCAAGACTGGGCTAGACAGTAAGAGGAGAAGGTAAACACTTGCACCACACCACACTCATCACATAGTCCCTCAAAACCTACACCACCAAAACACACACACAGAAACACAAAACACACACCTACATTAGCGGAGGTTCTCAGTAAAAACCTGCCCAAGCAACAGGGACCTCCAGAGCAGAAACACAAGCAACCTCCACCCCCCCAACACAACCCAAATGACACATAGCCCACAAACTCAGTGTGCCACTCAACCACAGCCCATAAGGCATAACAACATACCCAACACTCTAGTCATAGGTGACTCTATAGTCAGGCACACTGATGTTCCACTCACTAGGCTAAACAAGGAGAAAGTTACTGTCAGCTGCCCGTCTGTTGCCAGGATCCACCACACAATGCATGCACTCAAGCCACTCCACATCAAGTACAAATATGACTCTCATTGTCCATGTTGGTGTGAATGACCTGAAACGTACCTCCCTGGACTACATGAAAAGGGACATGGAGGAGCTGTCCGATCTTGTAGCCCAGGCAGGTATGACCCTAGCCCTGAGTAGCATCCTGCCATCACCCAGAATGTTACCACAGTACAAGGACAAAATGATTGACTTTAACAATTGGCTAAGCTTCTGGTGTCATTCTAATGGGATCCAGTATCTGTCTACCTGGGATGACATGATCGACAAACCATGATGCTTTGCCAGAGATGGCCTGCACCTGTCGCCCCTGGGATTCCAGATACTGGCTAAGGCTCTAGCCACCCCTATAGTGCCTTTTTAGACAATGTTCAAATGACAAATTCACCACTGTAACAGGTACAAGCAAGCAGAATCTGAGGGTATTACTACTCAATGCTAGAAGTCTAAACCTCAAAACGTACTCACTCGAGGCACTCCTTAAAATGAAGAACATCAACATCTGTGCAGTGACAGAGACCTGGTTCAAGGCTCCAGAGACTACCCCTGCATTATCAGGCTATAATTCATAACACACCTTTCGGCCACCTAACCTGGACTGAAACACTAAAGGCAGAGGCGTGTCCATATTCATTAAGGATATCCACACCTCCAGGCTAGTTGCTCAGCATAATGCATCCAAGATTATCTAAATGCAACTAACTCTGGGCAAGACCACAATCCAAATTGTAGCTTGTTACATATCCCCCACCATGTCCCAGGATTCCCACTCCTCATTTCTTGATACACTGTAAAATATTAGGGTACAACCTAACACCCTAATAATGGGGGATTTCATCTACCCCACCATTAACTGGGAAAACTACTCATGTACCAACTCTTGTGCTCAATGTATTCTGGAATTCATAAATTCCAATGCCTTGGATCAACTTATCCACACCCCAACCAGGGGCAGCAATATCCTAGACCTGGTTATTACTAACATGGGCAACCGGTGCTCCACACCAGAGGTCAGTTCCTCATTGGTCAGATCTGACCACAAGCTAATCACCCTAGACATTCACATCCCTCCCCCACCCCTAATTAGGGGAAACCACCATAAAAAATTCTCCAAAGCTAACTTCACGCTTCTTAAGACAGAAGTGGCAAACTTCACGACACCCATGCTGATGGACAATAGAGGTATTACTGCTGAATCCTACTCAAATGCACTTTATAAGCACTTACACGAGTGCATGGATCGTGCAATCCCCTAACAGAACCAAGATGCTATCCTCCAAAAAAAGGAAGCCAATCTGGTGGCCCCCTGCCATAAACAGACTCTATAACAGAAGAAAGAAACTGTTGCAAAAAAAGAGTAAAATCCCATGATTGGAGGAACTCCCTGGTCAGCCTCAGTAAGAAGCTGAGATCCCTCATAAAATCCTCCACAGCTAGTTATGAAAACAAAATCGCCACTGACTCTAAAGACAACCACAAAGCATTCTATAGCTATGTCAAGAATCTCAATGGCAACACTCAGATCTGCTCTGAGTTACAGCAAAATGGCACTAAATATACAGAACCAACTGATATTGCCAACATCCTGGCAGATAGGTTCAGTGCTAACTTTACCCCCCTCTCATCCCCTAAAGGGCCCATCTCTATACCGGAAGAATGCAAAGTTCCTGTAATCACGGCTGCACAAGTAAAAAAAAACACTCTCCAAAGCCAAGAACACAGCATCCACGGGACCTGACAACATCCCAGGCTGCGTTCTACATGAACTACAGAATGAACTAGCACCCCACCTAAGTACCATGTCAATCATAGCCTCACCTCAGGCTATGTGCCCACTGAATGGCTCATAGTGATGGCTACCCCACTCCACAAAGGGAGAGCCACCACAGACCGCAGAAACTACCACCCCATTAGCCTGACGAGCCTGGTCTGCAAGGCTATGGAATGTATCATCATGGAACTTATAAACCATGACATTGGTAATCTCCAAATTCAGGACCCCACCCAGTTTGGGTTTGTAAAAGGCAGATCATGTCTCCTAAACCTGATAGACTTTTTGAAGCGGTCACCAATGCCGTAGATGAGGGTAAGGTGGTTCACACAGCCTATCTAGATCTCAACACCATCCCCTACTCTGGAATTGTAGATAAACTCACTAAACTAGGTACAAAATCCCTATGTCACAAGATGGGTTGCCAACTGGCTCACTGACAGAACCCACACTGTGAAAGTAGCAGACTCCAAATCCAACTTCAGACCAGTGACAAGTGGAGTACCACAGGGTTCAGTCCTGGGTCCTCTCCTGTTTTGTATCTACTTCTCTGAAGTACAGACTAACACAGAAGGTCTTTGGCTAATGAAGTTCACAGATGACTGCAAACTAGGAGCCATAATCAAAACTCCAAAGGATGTGGACATCCTACAAAAGGGCCTCGCTGAGATGGATGCCAGGTGTCAAAGCCATGGCCTCAAGCTCAATGTCAAAAAGTGCATTGTCATCCCTTTTGGTAAAAACTCTGTACCCATGAACTACCACATAGGCGGTAGTCTACTTAACACCAAAAGTGTGATGAGACCTTGGGACATAGGTGGACAGTAGTCACTCCTTTGATAATCACATCGCCACAGTAGTCGGAAAATCTTTCTCTGTGGCACACTTCATCACAAAAGGTTTCTCATCCAGGAAAAAAAGAGGTCATTGTTTCCCTCTACTTGTCACTCATTAGACCCACTATAGAGTACAACACCCCTTTTGGTATGAACCTCATAAGACATCTACAACTGGAAAGGCCACAGAAATACCTCACAAAGGGGATTACCAGCCTAAAACAGATGCCCTAAGCAGACAGTCTCAAAAAACTGCAGCTTTACTCCGTCGCATATCGCCTACTCAGACGCAACCTCTGCCTAACACACAAAGCTATGTCAAACCCAGAGCTTTTCGACATGCTCCACATAAAGAAATCCCAATCCCTCTGAGCTACATGCTCTAGGGACCTAAACCTTGTCACCACAATAACCAGAACATGCTGGAGGGATAGATTCCTGTCCCAGAGACTTCCCATACTCTGGAACAAACTACCTATCTATACCAAACAAGCCAGGGTACCTTTTGACTAGGCTTATATAGGCCCTAGGGCCAATAGCCTAGTATCTACCTATGAACCTATGAATTGCAGCAGATAGTAAAGGCAGCCACATGGCATTCTATAGTTATGTGAGGAATCTCCACGGCAATACCAAGATTTGCTCTGAGCTACTGCACAATGGTACCTCCTATACCAAGCCAACAGATATTGCCAATAAACTGGCTGACAGATTCAATGCCATCTTTACCCCTCCCCCCCAAAGGACCAATCATAATACCAGTAGATTGCCAGACACCCAGTATTACTGCTGCACATGTTAAAACAGCACTGTCCAAGGCCATGAATACAGCTTCTATGGGACTTGACAGTATCCCTGGCTATGCTCTACATGAGCTACAGAGTGAACTGGCACCTCACCTGTGTGCCCTGTTCAATCACAGCCACACCTCAGGCTTTGTCCCTACTGACTGGCACACTGCTATAGTCATCTCTCTCCACAAAGGAGGAGCAACTACAGATCCTGGGAACTATCACCTCATTAGCCTGACAAGTCTGATATACAAAGCTATGGAACACATCATCATGTACCTAATAAACAAGGATATAGAGAATCTCCAAACTCTGGATCCCACACAGCTTGGTTTTGTGAAGGGTAGATCATGCCTGCTCAACTTAGTTGACTTCTCTGAGTCAGTCACCAGAGCTGTGGATGAGGGCAAGGTGGTTCATACAGCCTACCTTGATCTGGCCAAGGCCTTTGATACCATTCCCCACTCAGGAATCATAGAAAAACTCACTAAGCTAGGCATCTCGACCCCTATATCACTAGGTGGTTTGCAAACTAGTTCACAGATAGAACCCACAATGTGAAAGTAGCTGACTCCAAGTCAGACTGCTGACCATTCACGAGTGGAGTCCCACAGGGTTTAGTCCAGGGTCTTTCCCTGTTTGGTATTTACTTCTCTGAAGTCCAGGCCAACACGAAGGGTCTCTGGCTGACAAAGTTTGCAGACGATTGCAAGTTGGGAGCTATTATTAATTCTCCAAGCGATGTTGACATCCTACAGAAAGGCCTCACTGAGATCAGCATCTGGTGTCAGAACCATGGCATTAAGCTCAGTGCCAAAAATTTGTCATCATCCCCTTTGGGAAAAACCCAGTTCCCATGAATTACCACATTGATGGTAATCCACTGAACACAGAAGGAGTTATTAGAGATCTGGGAACAAAGGTTGACAGCAACCTCTCTTTTGACCACCACATTGCCACTGTGGTTAGAAAGTCTTTCTATGTGGCACATTTCATTACTAAGGGTTTTGCATCCAGGAAGAAAGAGGTCATTGTCTCCCTCTACTCTTCCCTCATTAGGCCAATCATCAAGTACAATGCCCCATTTGGCATGCACCTCACTAGACACCTGCAACAACTGGAGAGGCCACAAAAGTACCTCACAAAGAGGATCTTAGGCCTTAAACACTTGTTCTATATGGACAGACTTGAAAAACTCAAACTATTCTCTGTCTCATATCGCCTACTTAGAGACGATCTCTGCTTGACTTACAAAGTCATGTCTGACCCAGCTCTGTTAGAAATGCTACATCTAAAGAAATCCCAATCCCTCCACACCACACGCTCCAGAGACGTCAATGTCATTACCACAATCAACAGAACATGCTGGAGGGACAGGTTCATAACACAGAGACTACCCATGCTATGGAATAAACTTCCCATACATGTCAAGCAGAGCACCTCATTGGCCCTCTTCAAGAAAAATCTTGATGAGTGGATGGGAAATAGAAAATTCACCCCGGGGATCACGTCAGTGGCTCTGCTCGATAGAGGCACTGGGAACTAAGGTCAGGTGGCACAATGCCAGCGTAATCCTATGGGCTAGGCTTGTAAAGGCTCCAGGGCCATTAGCCTAGTACACACCTATGAACCTAAAAGTTTATGTATAATAGGTGGGAACAATAGCTTTTTATCATGTTGGCTATGCTGTCCATATTGTCCAGGAATGTGAATGGTCTTATAAGTATAGATGAAAAGGAAAGGATATTGAATTATATTGAGAAATGCAAAGTGCAAATAGCAATGCTGCAGGCGTTACATTTGGAAATAAACAAGCATGGCAATTTGACAGAGAGGATTTCAGAATGGATATTCAGCAGAATATCAGGGACAGAGGAAAAGGGGAGTAATTATACTAATTTCTAGAGGGGCTCCAGTAGTGGTAGATGAGGGGGAAAGGGAGCTATTGACAAGGGAGGAGGATTACAGTGGAATGAAACCTGCTATTCTGGATCTTAAGAAATTTTTTGGAGAAATACTCAGATTTCCTCAGGGAATATTATCTATAAGTGAGGAGGACTGAAATTTGATTTGCAACAGTGAAGATGTATCTGGAGGACTTAGAAGAGTGAGTATAACAAAAGAGGGTAGATTTTTGAAGAAATTTATGAAAATATGTGGTATAGAAGATATGAATTCAGTAGTAGGAACTCTTGACAGAATTTATATATAACTGGGCTAGACTACATAAAAACTATATTTCAAAGGAACGTGTGCATTTAATTGAAAACTTCGAGACACATCCAGTAGCAGTTTTGTTGGTGACTGATCAGAAATACAGATAAAAATGCAGGGTAATAAAGTACAAATAAGACATTGTTGCTCTCCCGCCTACCTGTTAAAAAGAGAGAAGTTTAAGGAATGGGTAGTAGAAATTATTCAAGGGTTTTTAGAAAATAATTTTTTTTTCTGCTGGAATATTTAAATGTTTGGCTGGCTGCTGTATACCTACATCAACTGTATTACAAGCTGAGATAAGTACAAACGTGCAGTGTTAAAGAGTGTGCTGCATTTTATTTTTCTGTTTATTTGTTTCATTGAATGTTGTGTTAAAGATAGTACTGCATTTTATTTTTGTTTGTTTCACTGAATATTGTGGTCTCTCTGTCTCTCTGCAGTAAGTGGGGGTTATTGCTTTCACTTCATTGATATTCGGTGTTGAACTCTTAGCCTAGAGGGTTTCTCTGTGCTTATAAGTGTTAGTCACTTTTCTGTGAATTTATTTCTGCTGAATATCTAGCTGTTTGGCTGGCTACTATATACCTACATCAGCTATATTACAAGCTGAGATAAGTACAAACTTGAAATGTTAAAGATAGTACTGCATTTTATTTTTCTGTTTGTTTCATTGAATATTGTGTTAAAGATAGTACTGCATTTTATTTTTCTGTTTATTTGTTTCAATGAATATTGTGGTCTCTCTGCAGTTAGTTTCCCACCCTCACTCCCTGTTCTTGTTGTGGTATTAATCTTGGTGGCTTTGGAATTGCCCACTCCTCCTGTAAATTTGTGTTTGAACACTCCTCCTGGGTCCATTTCATTTGCTCACTCAACCGAGTACAGTGAGATCATATTTTGATTTCAGACACTCCTACCAGTCCCATCTGTATCCCAGCTTTATCCCAGTCTAGTGTCATTAGCTCATTCTACCTAATACAGAGAGAACATTTGAGAAGGCCAACCCACTTAGGTCCTTAACCTTGAATTATCTTCAGTTTCTCCTTTCTCCCTTTCCACTGTACTAACAACAACAAAAAAACTTTGCTAGAATCTCCTTGTGTTCTGACTGAGTGTGCTTCTCAGCTGATAAGTATATTTTTGGCACTTTTTAACAGTTCAGAGTTGAATAAAAGAATAATTGAATTCAGTTCAGAATACAGTTTGAATAAATTGTATTTATTTAAACTGTATTTGCTTTAATATTGCTACACACTCAAGTGTGCTAGCTTGTACTGCACTTGAATTGTTTTAGTTGCTTTTCTGTAACAAAAAAAGTCTAAGCTTGTTTCCTGCCTTTCCTGTAACTAGTCTAGTCCAGATACAAATTTGCTTTATCCAGGACTGTTTGTAAGCTTCTGTGCCCCCAAGCCTTTCTGTGTTGGAAGGAAGCCTTATAGCTGATCAGTGGGAGTGGTAAGCACTAGGTAGCCTATCTACCACAAGAGGAGTGGTTTCTGCCCCAGAAATTGTAGTTTATTGGCAGTTTGGGCAGTTTTATCCATATCTTTCAACTTTCTGGTTTAAAAGCCCACATTTGCACTTGTTTCCTGCCTTTTCTGTATCTAGTCTAGTTACGATACAGATTTGCTGTATCCAGGACTGTTTGTAAACTTCTGAGAGGTGCCAAAGTCTGCTCTTCACTTTTTGCCTTAGATCTGCTAGTTCTCTCCTCTCCTGCACTTTTACTAGTTTATTAGTCTTGCACTTTACCATACCAGACTTCTTGTAGCAATTATTGTAGCACACAAAAGTACTGCCAGCACTAAACGTTCCACAAGGAAATGTCTCTGGTACTTATTATTAATGCCCACCCCTCCAGGCATGTCTAAAGGTCAGTTCCCTGTGCTTTCTCCTATTAACCTGGTGAACTTGAGCATCATGAGGCAATGTAACAACTGCCTTATGTACACCGCCAACCCTCTCCTCTTACCTCCCAACACTCACACTTGCGATAGATGGGCTTGTATATCCAAATTGGAAGCTACGCACTCTCCAGCCAAGACCAGAATAGCTAGTCAAGAGGAGAAGATCAACACTTGCACCACACCACATGGGACACATAGTCCTCCGGAACACACATCAGCACTGCCTTCACATAAAAACACAAACCACACACCGACCTTCATGGAGGCTCTCACTAAAAATCTACCCAAACAGCAGAGACCTCCAAGGCAGAAACACACTCGACTACCACAACACAACACTAATCATGAGGCACATAACTTCTAAACAGTGTGCCACTCAACCAAAGCCCCTAAGGCAAAACAGCATGCCCAGCACACTAGTCATAGGTGACTCAATAATGAGGCACACTGATGTCCCACTCACTAGGCTGAATAAGGAGAAAGTAACAGTCAGCTGCCTGTCAGGTGCCAGGATCCACCACATAACGCATGCACTCAGGTCCCTCAACAACAGGTGCACATATGACTCTGTCATTGTACATGTGTGTGTGAATGACCTGAGATGTACCTCCCTGGACTACATGAAAAGAGACATGGAGGAGCTTTCGGATTATGTAGCCCAGGCAGGTGTGACCCTAGCCCTTATCAGCATCATACCATCACCCAGAATGATACCACAGTACAAACAGAAAATGATTGATTTCAACAATTGGCTAAGTTTCTGGTGTCATTCTAAGGGGATCCAGTATCTGTCTGCCTGGGATAACATGATTGACAGGCCTTGATGTGTTGCCAGAGATGGCCTGCATCTGTCACCCCTGGACTTCCGGATACTGGCCAAGGCTCTTGCCACCCCTATAGTGCCTTTTTTAGGTGGTGTTCCAAAGACCAAATTACCACCGTAACAGCTACAAACAAATGCAATCTGAGGCTCTTGTTGCTTAATGCTAAAAGTCTAAATCTCAAAATGCACTTGCTCAAAGCACTCCTTAAAATGGAGAACATCGACATTTGTGCTGTAACAGACACTTGGTTCAAGGCAGCAGAAAGCACCCCTGCACTACCAGGCTATAACTCATTCCACACCTTTCAGCCCCAGAACTTGCACCGAAGCTCCAAAGGCGGTGGTGTTTCCATATTCATAAAGGATGCGCACACCTCCAGACTTGTAGGCCAACATAACGCATCAGAGATACTTCAGGTGGAGCTAACATTGGGTAAGACAGCGAGTCAGGTCGTAGCCTGTTATAGGTCCCTAACCATGTCCCAAGACTCACACTCCATGTTCCTAAGCACCCTGGAGAATATTAGGGTCCAACCTAACACTCTCATACTGGGCAACTTCAAGTACCCCTCCATTAACTGGAAAAACTAGTCGTGTACCGATACACTTGCCCAACGTTTCCTGGAATTCATTAATTCCATTTAACTGGACCAGCTCGTTCTTACCCCCATTAGAAGTAGCAACATCCTTGACCTGGTCATTGTTAACATGGGCGACCATTGCTCTACACCAATAGTCAACTACTCCATGGTTAGATCTGACCACAACCTAAACACCTTGGAAATCCACCCCCCCCCGCAAAGGTAACCAGCAATAAAAACATCTCCAAAACTAACTTTGGGGTCCTAAAAAGAGAGGTGGCTAACTTCACGGCACCCATGCAAATGGATAATAGTTGCATGACCACCGTATCATACACCAATGCACTGTACGAACACGTACACAAATGTATGGATCTTGCCATACCCAATAGAACCAAGACACTCTCCTCCAAAAAAAGGAAGTCAATCTGGTGGTCCCCTGCCATAAACAAACTGTAAAACAGAAGGAGGAAACTTATACGGAAGTCCCAAGAATGGAAAAACTCCCTTATCAGCCTCAACAAAAAGTTGAGATCCCTCATCAAATCCTCTAAAGCTAGCTATGAAAGCAGAATTGCAGCAGATAGTAAAGACAACCACAAGGTCTTCTATAGTTATGTAAAGAATCTCCACGGCAATACCCAGATTTGCTCTGATGTACTGCACAATGGTACCTGCTATACCGAGCCAACAGATATTGACAATATACTGGCCAACAGATTCAGTGCCAACTTTACCCCTCCCCCCAAAGGACCAATCACAATACCAGTAGATTGCCAGGCACTCAGTATTACTGCAGCTCAGGTTAAAACAGCACTGTCGAAGGCCAAGAATACAGCTTCTATGGGACCTGACAATATCCCTGGTTGTGTTCTACATGAACTGCAGAGTGAACTGGCACCTCACCTGTGTGCCCTGTTCAGTCACAGCTTTACCTCAGGCTTTGTCCCTACTGAATGGTGCACTGCTGCAGTCATCCCTCTCCATAAAGGAGGAGTGACTACAGACCCCGGGAACTACCGCCCCATTAGCCTGACAAGTCTGATATGCAAAGCTATGGAATGCATCATTATGGACCTAATAAACAAGGATATAGGGAATCTCCAAACTCTGGATCCCACACAGTTTGGTTTTGTGAAGGGTAGACCATGCCTGCTCAACTTGATTGACTTCTTTGAGTCAGTCACCAGAGCTGTGCATGAAGGCAAGGTGGTTCATACAGCCTACCTTGATCTGGCCAAGGCCTTTGATACCATTCCCCACTCAGGAATAATAGAAAAAACTCACTAAGCTAGGCATCAACCCCTATATCACTAGGTGGGTTGCAAACTGGCTCACAGATAGAACCCACAGTGTGAAAGCAGCTGACTCCAAGTCAGAATGCCGACCAGTCATGAGTGGAGTCCCACAAGGATTGGTCCTGGGTCCTCTCCTGTTTGGTATCTATTTCTCTGAAGTCCAGGCCAACACGAAGGGACTCTGGCTGACAAAGTTCACAGATGATTGCAAGTTGGGAGCCATTGTTAACTCCCCAAGTGATGTTGACATCCTACCGAAAGGCCTCACTGAGACTGACTGGTGTAAAAACCATGCCCTTAAGCTCAATGCCAAAAAAATGTCGTCATCCCCATTGGGATAAACCCAGTTCCCATGAATTACAAAGTCGATGGTAGTCCACTGAACACAGAAGGCGTTATAAGAGATCTGGGAACACAGGCTGACAACAGCCTCTGTTTTGACCACCACATTGCCACTGTGGTCAGAAAGTCCTTCTCTGTGGCATATCTCATTACTAAGGGTTTTGCGTCCAGGAAGAAAGAGGTCATTTCCCTCTACTCTTCCCTCATTGGGCCAGTCATTGAGTACAATGCCCCATTTGGCATGTACCTCACTGGACACCTGCAACAACTGGAGTGGCCACAAAAGTACCTCACAAAGAGGATCCTATGCCTTAAACACTTGTCCTATATGGACAGACTCAAAAAACTCCAACTATTCTCTGCCTCATATTGCCTACTAATCTCTGCTTGACTTACAAAGCCATGTCTGACCCAGCTCTGTTAGAAATGCTACATCTAAAGAAATCCCAATCCCTCCGCACCACATGCTCCAGAGACCTCAACCTCATTACCACAGTCAACAGAATGTGCTGGAGGGACAGGTTCATAACCCAGAGACTGCACATGCTATGGAATAGACTTTCCCATACATGTCAAACAGAGCACCTCACTGGCCCTCTTCAAGAGAAATCTTGATGAATGGATGGGAAATAGAAAATTCACCCTGGGGATCATGCCAGTGGCTCTGCTCGATAGAGGCACTGGGAACTAAGGTCAGGTGGCATGATGCCAGGATAATCTATGGGCTAGGCTTGTAAAGGCTCCAGGGCCATTAGCCTAGTACACAGCTATGAACCTATAGAAATATCTTCAGAAGTTATAGCTAGTGACTGTGGTAAAATAAAATGGAGTTTAAAATGGGGTTAGAATAAAAGAAAGGTATTGCTAAGAAGTAATATAAATTACTTAAAGGGATTATAAAGGTTAAAGTATTGTAGAATGAATGGAATCTCACAGAACAAGAGGAGAAACAAATGCAGAGTGATACAAAGAAAATAAGGGATTACCTCGATAATATGCATGAGTTTAGAATGATTGCAGTTAAGCAACTATTTTTTCATGACACCCCCAGAGCACAAAAACATTTAGCAAAACAACTTGGACAACAGAACATTGAAAGGGTTGTCACCAACATTTGGGAACCTATGACAAGAAAAATAACCAGAGATTATGTAGAGGTTTTGGATATATTCCAGAAATTTTATGAAAATTTGTATAAAGCAGAGAAATGTGGAAATCAAGAAAAAGTACAAATGGAAATTTTTATGGAAGACTTAATTATGGCAAAGCTAGAGGTAGAAGTTGCTCAGCAACTAACAGTTAAGATAGGATGTGATGAGATAAAACAGTGATGTGTAAACAATCTTCAGGAGTCTCACCAGGAACAGATAGTATTCCTGTGGAAGTTTTGAAATTAGGAGGGAAGAAAATAATAAAGATCTGGAAGGTTTTGTGTAACAGTATTTTAAAAGAAGAGGAATCACCAACATCTTGGAAGAATGCTGTGGTGGCTCTGTTACCTAAAGATCCAATACCAAAAAACTCAGATAGGCAGCCAAAGAATCCAAAAGGATGAACAAATGGATAATAAACACCAGGAATCCAAACATATCATAATAAACCATTAAACATTGAAATAGAAAACAACAAAATGCAAAACTTTCAAGCTCAAAGGGTCCTTTTTCAGTGCTTGCAAACTCAATGAGCTTCCACAATTTAAATACTCTATAAAATATTCTGCCAGCCTATTAATTAAATAATTATAGCAGCTCATTAAAGGAGGTACAAATAACAATATACTTTAAATTTCATATGTAATAACTTCTATCCTTTAATATAGGTTTTATACTACACACTGCATTGATACCCGGGGTGCATCAGCCCTAAAATAATTAATCCATTTATACTCAGCCAACTCTGTTTTATTTACTGAATATCCCCCTCTATCCTGAACACTTATAATTTCCAGAACTCTGAATCTGAATCTATGATCTTCACCTAATTGCTGAATATGCTTATATAAAGCATTTGTGTCCAACTTCCTATCTATTTCAGATAGGTGAGAAGAAATTGTATCTTTAATAGAAACTCAGACATTTTATACTGTTAACTAAGTATATGACATTTTCAGAATTACATATTGGAAATACCTTGAAATAAAAATTGGTTTGTCTTATAGGATGTACAAAACATTTGTCTGTATTTAAAAAAAACTTTAAAAAACTGCAGTGAAAACAAGGTGTCGTACATTTACTAGTATCTAAGCATATTCATTTATTTATACTTTTCAAATATTTATAACACATTATCTGTTTAAGATTTTGTTCTTTTTTATATACAAATAATGGTTTACCTCCAAGAAATTTCATTAGGTCATTGCCGGAAGTAAGAATTGGACAATTCCTTATTATTATAGCTTTAAAACCAGAAGTATATCTATTGTACTTAGTCAGATAACCCAAAGTCCTTCTTTTTTTGTGTCATCATCCTTATGATTATATTCATACTGATTCCAAAATAAGTAAGGCTTACCAATAGTAGAGCGTAAGGAGATAACTGTTTTCATAGCTTCTACCATTTTGCCGTCATACCCTCTCTGAATAAAATCTCTAGCCATATCCTTCATTTCTTTAACAATGCTATTATCAGAAGTATTGAGCCTACTAGCTTTTAAAAAATGACTTTTTACTACACCTCTATGAATATACCTCAGGTGCATACTATCTGCATGAACATATTTTGTGGCTTGTATATTCTTTTTATGCATCATATGTAATTGATTCTTAATACATAAAAGGCTTATATCTAAAAAAATCTATCTTATCAGAGGCATATTTCAACTCAAATTTAAGAAAATGTGTAGTATGACCAAGATATATAACAAATTCCTGTAACTCTGCCACTTCCCCTGCCCACAGGAAGAAAATGTCAATCAAAATCATTTATAGAACATGAGCTTATTGTTCTGAAATACACCTCTTAATAAATCTTCATTATAGATATTTTCTTCCAACTGAGCTAAAACTAAATTGGCATAGCTATTAGCTACAGAGGTCCCCATAGCTACCCCTGTACCTGATGATAATATTCATTATTAAATAAAAAAAACATTATTTTCTAGCGACACTTCTAACATTCTACAGGTACGTTCAATCTTATATGTGGGAAACCCACTATATTTACTCAAAACTTCTCTAATATGTTCAACACCTGTATCATTTGGAATAACCATAAACAATGACTTGATATCAAGTGTAGCCATAATAAAATTAAATGATGTAGTGGTTGATAGAAAACAGTGTCAATCATATAACATATGATTAGAGTCTTTAATATAGCTCTTACTATGAACCAGTAAAGGATGTAGAATGTTTTTCAGATATTTTGAGAGAGCTAGTTACCCACTGAGTGCCAGAATACTATAGGCCTTATCCTTTTATGTATTTTAGGCAAACTGTAAATAAAGGGACAAACTGGATGAGCAATATAAAGGTAATTCTATAGCTCTGGGATTAATATTAATTTCCATTAATAATTCATATAAAAAGGTTTTAATGTTATGTACAATATTAAATACAGACTTGTTAAGCTTCTTGAAAGTCTTGTCATCCAACAGTAAATCATACATCAATGTTCAACATTCATAATAACAATCCTACCTCCTTTGTCAGCTTGCTTAATTATAATATCATCCCTTGCGCTTAATTTCATCAGGGGTTCCCTTTCAAATTCATTAATATTAAAATACTTGGTACTTGCGTATTATCGCAACCAGATTTTCGTGGTTGCGAAATTGTCATGCTGGCATGAGAACAAGTGCTGGAAACACCGTAAGGTGTTATTTTGACATTCTTACAGCTGAAAAATCACTTTGTCTTACATTCAGGAAGATAAACAAATGTGGAAGTGTTCCTGTCTTGTGTGTATTACACATGCATGGCTTAATTGGAAGTGCTGCTGTCTTACTGAAAAAAGGAGTAGTTTCACTGTGAGGAAAGAATGCTGAGACACCCCCCACCCAATAAAAAAAAACACCGACACGTGACAATGTTTTAAACTGTTATTCTCATTCCTTACGACGGCCCAAAAACTTATTAGAAATTGTTCCTGTTCCTAAAAGTAATTAAAAGTTTTTGGGCAGTATATACGAAGGAATTTAGAACAACAATTTTAATTATAATCAGGTCATCCCTTTCATTACTCATACTTGTTAGTTCTGGACAAGGATATCATTAATTCCCTGTTCAGCTTCACTTTGCTGTTTTGGGAAACACATCCGTTTATGAAGAGGACTGGATGACAATTCTGTCTTTCAACTTTGTCACTGTGTCTGAAGACACAAATAATAACTTGTCTAAGATCCGAGTACTTTGTGCTTTTACAGGTTCATTGTTTTCCATGCTCTCCCACACAAGTCTGATCTGATCAGCACAACCAGTAACGGTTTTCCCAGGGAAAGCAACATTAAGACTGCATGCATCAGTTAATCAGAAATAGGTATGGAAACAGGGAACTGAAGGAAAATGGAGAAGCTGATCTTCCGGCCATCTGCTGTGGTTAATTTTCAGGGGATGGTAATAAGAACCCAGCCGACAGGGCAATAGCAGTCATTAAGACAAGAGCGTGTGTCTGCGATGCAATGCACGCAAGACAGGGAGAGGCTTTCCCCAAAATGTTCCTGTTCCTAAAAGTGAAGTACAGTTCCTGGGCAATTGTAAAGAATTGGAATAAGATTTTTAAGTTTTTCATGCACTCAGATCTGTGTACATATGCGTATTTCGCAACCGCAAAAATCTGGTTGCGATAATACGTAAGCACCAAATATTTAAAATTCTTCTTATTACAGTCCTTAAAAAATGTCATAAATATCATTCTCACACATCTTTAAGAATCCTATAACAGTTGTGAGCTATGAGGAGCAAAAGTACTAGAATGTTTCAATACATTCTCTTCCATACTGTTAATATCATTATATACTAACTTCAGGTCATGCTTATGCGTAAAAAGGCTTAACTTGGCCAGGGCTTCATTTAAATTCCCTTTAGCTGAGGGATAAATGACAAACCTTTACTAAAACACTTAACATCAGTAAATTCAATACTAGATAAATTCAAAACATTGTGTCCAACATTTCAGTCTTTTATCAAGTCTTTTTCTGACTGTAGGTAGTCGGTCATACCTTGGGTTGTTGTATCATCTCCTTCTGACGCTGTATGTTCTTCCCATCATTCTGTTCTTGATTCCGAGTCTTCCTCCTGTTTATTATCCGTGGCAAGGATGACACTTGTATTGTTACCTAAAGATGACAAAGACTGTTTAAAACCAGCTTCATATAGACCCATTTCAATTTTAAACCACAATTATAAAATGTTTGTCTATACTAGGTAAAAGAATAGCAAAGGTGTTGCCAAAATTGATAGATATGGATCAGTATTGTATTGTGCAATTGAGGCAAATGTTTGACAACATTAATAGAACAATGGTGATCTAGAGGGAAGCAGAATGTATATAAGAAAATACCTTTTTGTTGGTGGGGCTTGATGCAGAGAAATCATTTCACAGAGTAAGCTGGGATTTTATGAGTAGGGCAGTGGAAGTATTTACATTTCCCCGATAGAAGAATAAGGTTAATTAGAAGGATATGTAAAGGATCTGAAGCAAGAATTAAAGTAGGAGGTGTTCTCTCAGATAAGCTGTGTTTGAACAGAGGAACCAGTCAGGGTTCTCCTCCTTCCCCTATGCTATTTGTTTTATATTTAGAGCCACTGGCAAAGAAATAAGGGACTCAGAAATACAAAAATAAAATTGGTATAGTAATCAAGAAAAGTTGGCTTTATTTGCAGATGATATTATTTTCTTCCTGATAAATCCAGAAACGAACATCTCAGTGTTGTGTAACATTTTGAAACAGCTTCAAGTCTTTTCAAGATATAAAATTAATGAAGATAAAACAAAGGTTATAGCCATAAATTATGTACCCACACACAAATTGGTTCAACAATGTCCACATTTATAGGGACATGACAAGATGAAGTATTTAGGAGTATGAATTAAAAAGGTTTCAGTTTTGGCAACTAAGGATATATGGAAGAGACTAAACAAAAAATAATACAAAAATTGAGAAACTGGAAACTCTTATTTAGGGATATGGTAGTAAGATACAAGCAATGAAAATGTCTTTAGTCCATTTAGCCTTGTGTATTGGTCAGGCATACTTTTATCAACCAGAGGAGATGTTGTGGAAGATAATAAAGAATTGAAGGAATTTCTCTGGGAGGGAAAGAGGGCAAAAGTTAAGTGGAATAAGATGATCCTTCCAACAGGACAAGGTGGTTTAGTTTTATCTGATTTGAAGGGATATTTTAGAGCTACACAGTTAAGGCTCATATATATAACATAAGCAGAAGGTTATAATTCAAAACAGGAAAGGGATGATGATGAAGCAAGGGGAAGTTAAAAAAGAAAAACAGAGAGAGAGTGGGATTTTGGGTGCAGATCCTTAAGGAGAATAATAAAACCATACAGAATATTATATTCATAAAGTAACAGAAAGTATTCTAAGAATTAAGCCAGTACAAGAATGAAGAAATTAAATTTCGCAAATAGGGGTAGTTGCAAGTATGGGCACAGAAAATAGTCAAGAGGGGGCTGGAATTTACCAGAGAAACCTTGCAAAGGAACCAAGGTTTGGGGAGCAAATAAAGCAGGAAAGGTAACAGAGTGAGATTAGGCCAAGAAGGCATTTGAATTGCAGGCTAGAGACTGCCTTCCCTACAAGGGCTTGATCTCTGAGTGCAGGCAAAGAAAAAGGACTAGGGAAATTTTAAGAGAAAAAAACTTGCTCTGATAAAGTTTTTACTTGACTCTAGAACAGAAGAAAGTGTTAAAAAGGGATAATTAGTAATGCATATAAAATTATTGTATCAGGGAATGTAAATGCTTACACTGCCCTACTCACAAAACTACAGCCTACTCTGTCAGATGTCTTTGCATTAAGGCCTAACAGCAACAGTGGCATGTACTGATTTCTTCTTCCCTTTGAATCATCATTGTTCTAATGTTGTCAAATGTTTGCCCCCTCCACAAAACTACACTGATTTACATCCATCAACTTTGGCAACACTCTTGCCACTTTGTTTAGTTAGTATAGACGCAAACACCTTATAAACATGGTTCATAACTGAAATGAAAAGTATGAAGCTGGGTCTAATGGGTCTCCACTGTCTTCAGGTGATACAGCCATCACACTTTTACCCAAGATGTTGGTGCTTCACCTCCTTTTAAAATACTGTTAAACAAAATCTTCTGGATCTTTATCACTTTCTTCTCTCCTATCTTCCAAACTTCCACATGAATACCATCTGTTCCTGTCGGGTTTCCTGAAGATTGATTGTGCATCCCCATTTTTATCTAATCCCCTCCTGTCTTAACTATTAGTTGTTGAGTCTCATCTACCTCTATTCTTGGCATAATTAAGTTTTCTATCAATATTTACATTTGCCCTCTTTCTTAATTTCCACATCCCTCTGCTGTATACATATTTTCATAAAATTTCTCAGTTATATACAGGATCTCTGGTTATTTTTATTGTTATAGGTTCCCTGTTTGGCAACAACCCTTTCAACTTTCTGTTACCTAAGTAGTCGTGCTAAAAGTTTTTGTGATCTGCAGTTATCAGAAAACAGTTGCTTAACAGCAGTCTTGCTAAATTCATGTATATTATCCAGACCAAGGGCGCCTGCAGGCAGGTGCAAGGGGGTGCACTTGCACCCCCCTGGAATTGGCTGGCCAGGAGATTAATTTACTTCAAATTAAAAAAATATATATTTTAAGGGCGTTCTTCTTTAAGAATGCTCTTTGCATCCAGTCGTACAAACGGAACAGGTGCTTGCGACCTGTTTTCGTCTTCTCCATACATGCGACTGATGGTTTACATATTAATCTTCTGCATTTGCACGCGGAATTTGAATTCCCGAAGCTGTTTGGACTTGGGATGAGTGTACAAGTGAGAGGTAGGTGTGTGTGTGTGTGTGTTTGTAAGTGTTTAAGAGGTGTACAGTGTGCATGTGTGTGTGTGTGTGTGTGTGTGTGTATATATATATATATATATATATATATATATATATATATATATATATATATATATATATATATATATATATATATATATACACAGCAGTGAAAAGATGCTCCCGTGCTGACTGCAACTTGTTTAGTTGGACAGAAGTAAATCATTATCTTTTGTAAACTGTATGGTCTGTCTCTCCAGCTTGTTTGTGCAAGGGGCTCTTTGCCAACCCTTGAGCTCTCTAAAACTAATACTGAAATTAAGGACATATGCTATTATAGCCTCTTTGTCAGAAATACATTCATCATCCCACTCATCATGATTAAAGTATAATTTTACCCTTATCATTTCACCATAGAATAGTTCAAATGGTGAAAAGTATATCTCTGGTTACTTCACTGCATGCAAAAAAGCAAATAGTACTGTTAATTCCTGTTGAAACTGGTGTGCAGATTTTCTCAGAATAGTATGAACTACACAGCTAAACCTCTTCAAAAACATTTGTTTGCAGATGGTAGGGGAAGTTTGTAATGCCTTTATCTCACAGCACTTTCACAAATGCTTCTCAAGAACATATATAAAGGTTTCATTTCATCTGTCTATATTTGCTGAGAACAAAAAAGCTGTTCTCTGAGAATTTTTTATTTATTTTATTTATTTATTTCTAATGTATTTGCCATTTTTTTCCATCTGAAATTATTTCAAAGCCACTTCCACACAAAAACTAGTAGCATAGTCTACCACTATCAGTACACATCTCTTACATGTAGTGCTTTGAATACTAAGCCTACTCACACTATCTGTATCTAATCTTGGGAATAGCTTTTCAGTAGCAAGCAATGACATCAAAAGAGCCTTGGCTTTGTCTCTTGCCTTATTAAGTTTTGACACCGATAATGCACTTTTCAGGATGCATATTCTGCAATGACTGGCCAATAGAAATATTGCACAAGTATTGCTTCTGTGCGCTTCATGACTAAATTATATGGGCTGTACACAGATATACCAATCAACAAA
This sequence comes from Protopterus annectens, assembly GCF_019279795.1. Taxonomy (NCBI): domain Eukaryota; kingdom Metazoa; phylum Chordata; order Ceratodontiformes; family Protopteridae; genus Protopterus; species Protopterus annectens. The sequence continues at coordinate 470,436,047 of NC_056733.1, forward strand.
CCTTTAGGACTACCAGCTATAATATTATTTCTCTCTCTTGCTCTCCTTAGAGAGTCCATTCTTGGTTCAATAATTTCCTTCCTCAGTATCTGAGCCCACTCTGCCTTTTCAAAATATGAGACTCCTTGGCTGTCTCCCTCAAGCTCTGTAATAAAGGATCTTAGAACTGTGTTTATCTCACCTCTCTATGATCCCCTCCAACTGCTACTCCAAAGGAAGTCTAGTCTCTTTTGGCAGTTGTAGATCAGATTCAGGCTTGCTTCTACTGTGTCTCTCATTCTGAAAGGTAACTCCTGTTAAATGTAGTACCTTTTCACAGGCAAAGTTCAGATTCAGACTTGCTGCTACTTCTTAAGTTTTGAGGAGTTTTGAGAAGAGACTAGAATTTGATATCCAAGAAAATGCTAATGTGGAGTTTTTCTTGATGGCAGAAGCATTCATGGAGCTTAAGCCGTTGCTTAAAAATACAGGATGTCTTTAGCTTCCGTACATGCGTAGGTTGTATAAGGAAAATGTTAATGTAGAGTTTGTCCTGAAAACAGAGACATTGTTTGATGATTTGGGGTGTAAGAGCCCTGTGAGAATGTTACTGACCACGGTGACAGAGAAAGAGGAAGGTAGGAGTGTGAATGTGTGTGTGTGTGTGTGTGTGTGTGTGTGTGTGTGTGGGGGGGGGGGGGGGGTTCATACTGTTCAGTTATCCAGATTTTTGCCTCATATTTTCAGTTTATTTCTCATAAAATTATGTTTTTCTGGCAAATCATTGAGGACTGAACTCAGAAAATAATGGCAGACATTTGAGCTTTAGACTTCATATCTTTCAGAAAATGCATACTAATGCAAAACATGTTCTATCCACTTACTAAGGAGGTAGGGGGATGAATGTGTTTGAACTTTGACTCACCTCTCAACTGTACAGATTTTCACAGAATCTCCAGATTTTTGCATTGTATTTTTGGTCTGTTCCTCAAAGATTCTGTTTGATAAATCACTGGGATGAGCTAAGAATTAAAGTTACTAAATAAATGACATGCATTTGAGTTTCAGACTTGATATCCTTCAGAAAATATATTCGAACACAAATCCTGTTATTCTAGCAACTTTCTAAATGTGTCCCCAGTTTGGGGAATGTGTGTGTGTGTGTGTGTGTGTGTGTGTGTGTGTGTGTGTGTGTGTGTGTGTGTGTGTGTATAAAAGGGAGGTAGCATACCCTTCAGCTGTCCAGGTTTTTGCAGAATGTCCAGATTTTTGCCCCATATTCTTCATAAAAAAGATTGAAGTTGCTTAATAGTTTTAGACATCATATCCTTAAAAAATGCATACCAACACAAATCCTGTTATTCTAGCAATTTTATAAGTTCATGAAAGCAATATTTATAATCTGTCCCTGTTTATTTTAGGCTTTGTCCAGATTTCTTGCACTAAGAAGTTGAGGTGTGTGTGTGTGTGTGTGACAAACAGCCAGAGAGAGAAAAATACCCCAGTTAGATGTAGTAGGTGGAATTTATTTTCAAGTGCATTTTCAAGGAATTGTGAGCTTCAACAGAAGCAAAGGTTACTGTTGCTCATGCTGTCTGCTTAAAATGTGCAACTGTTTTGTTTAGCAAATGGTATTATTGTTGTATAGAATTTTAAAGCAGTGTTAGCACAGTAGGTACCATACGTGCATCTTGATGCAAAGGGCTGTATGTTCTATTCCTACAACATATACATTTGTATTTTAAGGGGGTATGGTACTGCAGTCCTTAGTATGTCCTCCTTTGGATGAAACACCTAATAACTATGAACCTGTTTTTCAGCTTGCCACCCATTCCCTATTGCAATATACCAGCTTACCATTTCTTTTAATATAACATAGGCAATTTATTATTCAAGGGCAATAGCCAACAGGCACTGAATTTGTAAATGAAACACTGAAATATAAAGTTGTTTTCTAGAAACAACTTCTTCATTGGTTTCAAATCTCTTTAATGTGGAATTATTCGGATGACTTTTACTTCTGCAGAGATTCTGCATATTGATTGATATTGGTGGATTGTATGACAGAAGTTTGAGTGGCCCTTTATGGTTGAAATGTTCTGAATTGGGCAGATTGTCATTATTGGTTCATATGATTTGTTTCATTGCTTAAAGGAAAAATGTTCAGAACTATACATTTAAAACACACTCTAACAAGTGGTGCTGTATTATACAAGAGATATAATTCAATTATTATATAGTATAATTAATACAGTCAGGAAGGTAAATCAAAAAACTTTTGCATGGTTCTAAAGATGTGTGCAAGGAGCCTATGATTTGAAAACAGCCCAAAGGTAAACTTACCCTGCCACTGTCCAGATGCATTTTCTTTGAATGTGGGTTTCAAAGGTAGAGAAGTTTTAATGCTAAGTCTGTTTTCATTGTATGACTTTTGCTTTGTTTTGGTTTAGTAAATGTCTGTCAGTGTTTGTGCTATAAAATTTGAAATAAAAGTTTTAAATGAAACCCGAATATCTGTAATCATTGTAGAAGAAAAGCATAAAACAGTATGCACACTGAGAGATTTGAACAGTGTCTATGACAAATGGGGAGAAATAGCCAAGTAATGGGACACTGGAATGGCTGCGTGGGTGGAGGGATGGAGCTGCGTGGGCTGAGGGGGTGGGGCTGCGTGGGCTGAGGGGGTGGGGCTCTGGGTTTGCACCCCCCTGCAAAAAAATCCTGCGGGCTCCCTTGATCCAGACACCCATATTTTCTCTTTAGCAGTCTTCATTTTTGCTTCTTCTTGTTCTGTGAGATTCCCCTTATTCTGTAATATTTTAACCTTTTTTCAGTCCCTCTAAACAATCCTTATTGCTTCTTAACCCTATCTTTTTCTTTTATTACTACTCTATTTTTAAACTCCACTTTCATTTTACTCCACTCACTAGCTATATTCTAATCCTTTTAGCTCAAAAGGCCTCAAAGACAGCTCCCCTGGAATGCACTAGGCACAAGCAATCAAAGTCTGAACAGGTACAGCCCAGCTTGCCTCAGTCTAGGCTAGATAGTGTCTAGGTCCATACCCCCATACCCAGGCTTCCACATTGGACACTTTGGGTTAGACACCCAAAATCTTGATCTCTTACTTAAAATCAAGCATGCTTGAACTAGACATGTCATCCATGTCAGGAATTCATTACAAAAAGAGAAGGATGGCTCACCCTGAAGTGGGTGCAGACTCCTCAGATTCTGAGGCTGACAGGCTAGCATATGAAGTTAGATTCTTATCAGCTGAGGTCCTTGACTTAGGCACTACAGATACCCTGTCCTTTGCATCTGCACCACAGTACTATTTTGTGATACTCATCAGAAAAATAAAAGAAATATTCCAAGGAGATGTCAAGGAGTATTTGGACAGCCAGCAGAGATATAGGGCTTTTGTGTGGTTCCCTGAACTTGGGCTGCTACCTTTTTTACAGTAACAGAGGTGTTGGAGGATATATTTGAAAATGCAATATCCTGAACAATAAATCATGACTTAGTTTGGTTGCCACATCCTCACTCCAACCCTGAAGTCCACCTCAACCTCAACCTTAGCCCCAACTCCAACACTCTCTTCCTCCCATGACTTGAAGGAATCTTGTCTGCTTTTCTTCGCAACTGGGAAGCTGTCATTCAGAACAAGTGAGTATTAAGCATTCTAAAGGAAGAATTTTGCCTACAAGTTCTAAAGAAATGACACTTCAGAGGTATTCTCCCTGTACCTAGGGATCAAACTCTGAATTGTTTAGTTCATTCCTCAGGTGCTTAGAGGCACACTGGACATATGACTATAGAACGTGTGCCCCCGGAGAAGGAAGGCACAAGATTCTGTTCTCTTCTATTTCAAGCTGTTGCACTTATCAAGTAAAGTGGGTACTTGGAGATACATCCTAGATCTCTCTTGTCTAAACTAATTTTTGAAAGTCTCAAAGTTCAAAATGCTCTCCGTGCATGGTCTGTTACCTCTTGTATCTCAAGGAACATTCATGGCAACCCTGGACCTCAAGAATGCGTACCTTAACACTCCTACAAGCATAAAACTCAGAAAGTTCCTAAGGTTCACACCAGGGGGCACCACTGTTAATTCAGAGGCTTGCACATTGGTTTGTCCAGTATGCTCAGAGTATTCACAAAATGTCTTGCTCCAGTAATTGCTTTTTTGCAGGACAAATTGCATGCAACTCTATCCTTACCTAGATGATTGCCTGATCCTAGCAAGGTCCTACCAAGGTGCTTTGAATTCCTTGAACTTCACTAAAAAAAATTTTTCAGAGCTAGGGTTCATAATGAACACTGAACACTCTTATCCCTTTCTAAGTTGTAAGGGAGCGATGTAAGGACACATTTCAGTGCAGGGTAGTCCTCCTTAGGACAAAGAACGTACACTATCAGAATTGTTTGCATTGACCTCAGAAAAGGAAAAGATCAGTGCAAGGGAACTCCTGTGATTGTTAGGACACATGGCAGCATACATGCTGATGGTGACCTGGGTGTGTCGTCATATGAGAACGCTTCAATGGTATCTCAGGAATAGATTGAGCCTGTCTCTCCATCCTTTGGGAACCTTTATCCCCCTGCTGCTATGCATCAGAAAAGAGATCCCATAATGGTGCCAGCATTGCCTCTTAAACAGAGGTAGTGTCCTTCAGGGAAAGGAGACACAAACAGCACTACTGTCAAATCTTAGTATAAGGTAACCTAGTCTAGTGCCAAACTCCTGATACCACCTGAGGAGACCTCTTTAAAACCCAGCCCATGATTTACAGTAGCCCACCCAAATACAAGTCCAGACAACTGGGTATGCAATTTTCAAATGTCTTCATAGCCAGCTTGGTAGATATGGGCATACTGATAGCAATTGTCTCATGTTCACAGACAACCATTTAATCCTTAGAGACAAACACAGTATGTGAGAGATGCACATATACAGTTTCAATGAAGGCAAAAATCTCGTATCGTCAAAAACATACACACTGCATCCAACACACACAGTGTCCACCACACACAGAAACCAACTTATGCTGAGGCAATAAAAAGTAATCTTCCCAAACCTCAAAGACCTCCTAAGCCTATAAATAGTAATGCTTATCCTCAGCAATCTTTATAGCACTCACCAAAAGCAACACCAAACACCACACATATGCCTACACCCAGTGCACCCCCAAGAGCAAAGCCGATAAGGCAAGCAAACACATTACCCAGGACTGTTGTCATAAAAGACTCCATTGTATGACACACAGATGTCCCCATTCATCAGATTGAACAAGGAGAAAATAACAGTCAGTTGCTTATCTGGAGCCAGGATCCACCAACTTATGCACACACTCAAGTCACCATACCACAGATACCAACCAGTATGATTTTATCATAGTCCATGTGGGCATTAATGACCCAAGATGTACTTCCCTGGACTATAAGAGACATTGTTGATCTCTGTTAATATATGTCTCAAGCAAGTATGTACCTTGCATTGAGCAGCATTCTGCCTTCATCAAGGATGATGCCACAGTATGAAAAAAAGGTGATTGACCAATAATTGGCTTAGTTTCTGTGTCTTTTCAGTGAGATTCAATATTTGTCAGCACAGGAGAACATGGATAACAAAACACATTGTTTTGCAAAGGATGGTCTTCCCTGTCTCCCCTAGGCAATTGGCTAAACCTTTATCTACCCCTTAGTGCTTTCTTTAGGCAACGTCAAATCGATAAACCTACTGACATAGCAAATAAAACCCAAAGAAAGCTAAAGTTGTTCATGCTCAATGCTATGAACCTAAACAAGAAAGTCATCACCCTACAAGCTTTCCTCACTCTGCAGAATAGAGACATCTGTGCCATTACTGAGACATGGTTTAAATCCACAAAAGTTCCAGCAGTATAAGGTTTCAGTGTCTTCCACATATTTAGATCATCAGCTGCACGGACAGGGACAAAAGGTGGAGGGGTCTCAATCTGTATTAGTAGTAAGCATAACTCTGTGTTGGTTAAACAGGATGATGCCCTGTGATTTATCCATGTGCAAATCACTACAGACAAAGTTGCATACCATATGTCCTATAGCTTATACCTAGGCCTACTGGAGACACTCACCATTAAACCAAATACCAGATTCATGGGAGACTTTAATTAACCCTGTATAGACTGGGAAATATACACTGCCTCATACTCAGAGGAACAACAATTCCTGGACTTTGTTAACACAACCTTGACCAGATAGTGTGCATGTCCACCAGAGGTACAAACATACTGGACCTGGTACTCGCCAATAAATGAGAGTACTGCACAACCCCCTTGTCACATCATCATTGGTGAGGTTGGACAGCAAGGCTGTCTCTTTTAAAATAAAAGTCAACTCAGTAATCCCAGTAAACCCTCACAGACTAAAACACCACAAGGCCTTCTACAGCTATGTCCAAAATCTCAAAGGGAGCACATATCAGTCTGCTGAACTGTTGGTCAGTGGTTCCACCTTCACTGAGCAGAGTGGCATAGCAAATTTGCTGGCTGACAGATTCAGCACAAACTTCATCCCCCACTCTCTTCAGCATCTTCCATTAAACACCTATACCTATATCTACTAGCATACTCCCACCCCAATATATTAACAGGGAACAAGTCCTGGTGGCGCTCACTAAGACCAAAAGCACAGCATTAGTGTGCCTTGACAATATCCTGGGATACCTCCTAAATATCTTGAAACATGACCTAATAGGACCATTTGAGTCACTTTTCAATTATAACCTCAAAACAGGTTTTGCACCATGAGAATAGAGGACTGCAACTTTTATCTCACTTCACAAGGGCAGACCATCAACTGACCTCAGAAACTACAGACCTATTAGTCTGACTAACCAAATATGCAAAGCCATGGAACTGAATATAATGAGAAATGATCTACAAAGATATAGGCAACCTTCATACACTGGACACAACCCAGTTTGTCTTTGTCAAGGGGAAGGTTATGACTAGTAAACCTGGTTGACTTCTTTGAGAAGGTCACCAAGACAATGGATGAGGGGGAAACAGTGCATACCATCTACCTGTACCTGGCTAAGACATTTGATAAAATAGCCCACTTGGGTAAAGTTGATAAACTCACCAAACTGGGCCAAACCCCTACATAACTCACTGGATTGCCAACTGTCTTACAGACAGGACCCACTAAGTCAGGGTTGGTGAGACCACCTGCACTAAATGACCAGTCGCCAGCAGGGTACCTCAGGGCTCCATGCTAGGACTCCTTCTATTTGGCATGTACTTCTTGGAGCTAAAGGCTAAAGTCAAGGGCCTTTGGCTGAGCAAGTTCACAGATGACTGCAAATTGAGAGCTATCATAGATTCCCCCCATGCCACAAACATCTTACAAGAGGGTTTAACACAGACAATTGCCTGGTGCCAAAGTCACTGATTAAAACTCAGTGCCAAGAAATACATTATAGTCCTTTTTGGGAAAACTGCCACCCAGGCTAATTACTCCATCGGTAAGACACCACTAAGAGTTGATCCAGTAGTCAGGGATCTGGGAACATATGTAGACTGTAATCTGGCCTTTAACCAACACGTGGCCAAGGTACAAAGAAAGTTATTCAATGTTGCCCAACTTATAAGTAGGGGCATGGCATCCACGTTCAAGGAAATCATACTGCCACTTTATTCTGCCCTTATCAGATCTATCATTGAGTATAATGTCCCCTTTGGCATACATATGCAACAGGTGGAACACATACAAAGGTTCTTTAACAGCGAATCCGGGGTATAAACACACTGTCATATACGGATCACCTTAAAGCCTGTCTCTATTCTCTGTCTCCTACAGGTTACTGAAAGGTGACCTATGCCTGCATACAAGACATCCTCAGATCCAGCTCTTATGGACCTTTTGCACATCTGCAAAAGTGAATAGCTTCAGAACCGCTACATCCAAGGACTTAAATTTTGCTTGTGACATAAATAAGGTATGTTGATGGGACAGGAATGTGTCTCAGAGGATCCCCATGCTCTGGAATAGGCTCCCCACCTATGTGAAGCAAATTCCGAACCTAACCCTATTTAAGCATAACCTTGATGAAATTCACCCTGGTTCTGGCCTTCTTTTGTCTGATAGACAGAAGCAGATAGTAATTCCAAAAGTAGCACCCCCCCATAATGTTTTGTAAGTTAACTAACATAGCCCCTCCTTAATAAATACTCATGATACAGAGGGATCAATTGGGTTGGATTGTATGGCTAGGCTTATGAAAGCCCTATTTGTTATTAGCATAGTATATACCCATGAACCTATCATCATCTGTTAACAGAGTCTTCAGTTGTAGCCTGTGGAGATCTATGAAGAAGATCCAGGTTCAGTTAGTTTGGCAAAAAAGTATGAGGGGCAAACACATTAACATCAAAGAAATGATGGCCCTCATCCTAGCTCTTAAAACATTTCTTCCAACTATATCAGAAGGAGCCCTCCAAATTCAGACAAAGCATTTTACTAGTGTAGTACATAAACAAGTATGGAGGGGGACTCGCTGATACTGATAATACAGTTTAGCAGTGCAAGACTGGAACATTTTTATAGAAGAAAACTTCTCTAAAAGTAACATACATCAACAGTAGCAACCCCAGAAGCCTAGATGATGGATGCCTTCTCTCTTGATTGAGCAAGTTTGTCTCTTTATGTTTTCTCTTAATATCCAGGGTGTTGACAAAAACACAGGAGGAAAGGTCAAAAATTATCTTTATAGCTCATTTTTGGCCAAGACAGCACTGGTTCCCTCTCTTGTTTGAAATGACAGGAGGAAAACATGAGATACTTTTGCAGTTAGTTGACCTTCCAACTCAGAACAAAGGGTTCCTGCTACTCTTCAGTGTTGACACATCAATGCTGACTTGTAGGTGACACCTCCTTAATCCCAGGCAGGCACAAATTCTCTGTGGGCATGCTAAACATTTTGAAGGAGGTCAGGAAACCTAGTACAAAAAAAAATCATATCTAGTAAAATGGAACTCTTTCTGGTGCAATTCCAAGGACCTAGAACCCTGAAAAGCTGCTGTGCTACTAGTCTTGAAATACATGCTAGACCTCTACAAACCTAGCTTTACTTGCATTCCCATAAAGGTTCATACATCAGATATTTCAGCCTCCTTACCTATAGATTCCCCCTCTTTATTTTTGACTTTTTTTCCAGGAAAAAATATGGCTCCACCATGAGACTTCAATTATGTAGTACAGAAAGTAACAGTTTCCCCCAGCAGCTCTGTAACTCCTTTCATGGAAGATACTGTTTTTGGTTCATAGGTTCAAAGATGTATAGGTGTTTACTAGGCTAACAACCACAAGGACCTTTTTAAACCTAGCCATGCATCCCAAATCTCAGACAAGTTCTGGTACCCTTAAGTCTAAGCAAGGTCTTGGGAGATGAAACATTTACAAGCAGTGGCCTGGGAGATGAACCATTTACAGGTTGCCTGTGTCCATTAGAGACATAGATGCCAAGCCAGGGATGAATTTTCTGTTCTCCATTCAATTGTCCAAGGTACATTTGAATTGAGTTAAGGAGGAAGTCTACTTCACATGGATGAGGAGCCTGTTCCATAGATGGGGTAGACTCCGGGATACATACCTGTCTCTCCAACAGATCCTATTTATATCATTGTCAAGGTTTAAGTCTTTAGAATGGATAAGTCTGGTGCTGTTTATTTTGTGGATATGCAGGAGGTCCATCAGAGTGGGATCTGACAATGCTCTGTATGCCAGGCATAGTTTTCCCCTCAACAGCCTGTGGGAGACAGAATACAGGGATAGGGCCTTGAGGCGGTCTGCATAAGATATTTTACTTATGCCCTGTATTCTTTGAGTGAAGAACCTCTGTGGCTGTACCATTTGCTGGATATGCCTGGTTAGGTACATACTAAAAGGGGCATTGTACTCAATAATAGGTCTGATGAATGCCAAATATAGTGGAACATTAACTTCCTTGGATGTAGATGCCATACCTTTCTTTATAAGTTGTGCATGGCAAAATAAAATTATTTCCTCACTACTGCAGACACGTGATGGTCAAAGGCTAGAGTACTGTCTATGTGTGTCCCTAAGTCCCTGACTACTGGGTCAACTCTAAGGGGTATGTTGTCAATATGTTAGTTACCAGGGGGTGGATGACCTCCCAAAGGATACTGTTATGCATTTCTTGGCATATAGTTTTAGTCCATGACTCTGATACCAGTTGTTTGTCTGTGTCAGCCCTTCCTGGAGAACATTTGTGTCAGTGTGGGATTCAATGACAGCTCCTAATTTGCGATCATCTGCAAATTTTGTCATCTAGAGACCATTGACATTGGCCTTGACTTCAGAGAAGAAATGCAAAAAAAGGAGCGGTCCAAGGACCAATCCGTGAGTGACTCCACTTGTGACTGGCCTCTTTGTAGAGGTGGACTCCCCATTTCTAACTTCCTGGGCCCTGTCTGTGAGCCAGTTGGCTATCTACTGGGAGACATATGGGTTTGTACCTAATCTCTTGAGTTTATCAACGATGCCTGAGTGGGGTATTGTATCAAATGCCTTGGTCAGGTCAAGGTAGGCAGTGTGAACCATTTTGCCCTCATCCATTGCTCTGAGCAGGCATGACCTGCCCTTGATGAAACCAAATTGTGTTGGGTCCAGTGTCTGGATGTTTACTATATCATTATTGATAATTTTCATGATACTTCTTTCCATGGCTTTGCATGCAAGACTTAAGGGTCTGTAGTTGGCTCACCTTTGTGCAGAGGGATAAATGTTGCTGTTCTCCATTCATGAGGCATGAAGCCTGTTTGGAGGCTACAGTTTAATAGCAATTCCATAGGGCGTGACAGGTCACATTTCATGCTGTTTAGAAGGCATCCTGGGATATTGTCTGGGCCCATTGATGCAGTGCTCATGGCCTTAGAGAGAGCATTAAGGACCTGTTCCGTAGTGATAGCAGGGGTTGGTGACAGTTATTTCTGCCAGATGTATTTTCAGAACTCCAGGCATTATTTTTCAGAGAAGCTTTCTTGGTTTTTCAGAAAAATGGAGTGGCCCTGCATACAAATCTCTCTTTTTCTGCCTGTAGTGGTTATTGAAATGACTCTTAACCAGGCCCTCAAGCTGTGTGTCTTTTTTCCTTAAGCCACAGAATGCAGCGGGGGGGGGGGGGGGGACTCTTCCCTGGATGTGCACAGACAGCTAAAAATGTATTTGCATAGGCAAAAGAATTCAGAAAAATTGATCAACTGTCTGCTTTACAAAAGGGACAGAAGGTAATCTTGTGAAAAAGTAAACCCTCTCCAAGTGACTGGGGACTTGCATTGTCTTTTGTTATCAACTTCATGGGAAGTATATGCCAAGCCACATTAGATCTTTCTCTAGTAGAGCTGTATTTGCCACTATATCCTTTATTAGGGGAGTGTTTTCCCAAGTAGATTTGAAAGCAGCTTTTTGTTCCTCTGTCCAACCTTCTCAAAACACTACAGCCTAGGGGTAGCAGCTAGGTCCAGATCAGGATATACTCCTGCTAGCTTGCAAGCGAGAATCTCAAAATAATTTGCCTCTACACTTTTTTTTTCTTTTCACTGCTTTGAGAATCTTTCTGAAAATGAAGTCTGCCACACATACTACAATCAACATAATGCAGTTGTGTTAGGAACTTACCATAATTATAGATGGTCAAGTAGTTTCACTGTTGCAGTTTGTGTTCCCTCCCAAGTTTCCCCTAATTTTTCCTCTCTCTTTTTTCTGTTGTTGGATGAGGCAATCCTGCATATTCTCCACATCTTAGAATCAGACAGACTCTCCTATTTTGAGAGAGTCTCTTTGGAGCCTTTGGCTTGAGCACCTTGGAGTGGACTAGGCCATTGTAGAGACACAAAGTAGTCCAGTGTACTCTGAGATCAAAAGAACCCTCCTCAGGTATGCTGGAGGCAAGAAGGATCCAAAGATGATGTTGGCTGATGTACCCTTTATACTATCAGTGTCCTGGCACTAAAATCTGTACTTTGGCTAAAGCACTACGGAAAGGAAGAGCTTTGGAAACCTGACAGATGTGTGCTACCTGCATGATAAGGTATCCCAAAATGTCCAGCGAAAACTACTTGCACATCTATAATTGTGATTAGTTACGAACACAAATGTTCTTTCTAATCTTTTGGCACAGCTTTGTTTTCTACCACCTAGAATTTCTTCATTAGGAATTTCTGAACCTTTTCTACTTGAGTCAGGTATTTAGTTTTGAAGCTATGGAAGTCAGCATTATATACAGTAATAGAAAGGAATAATGAGACTTATAGGAACATTATAGCTTAATTGTTAGAGTAGATGTAGATTTGAGTCATCTATATGGGCAATGCAATAAGCTTTTGGGACATATTAGAATTTTGGTGAAAACTTAATTTATTATCCAGTTTTGCACCTGTCTGTCTAAAACAACAGTCTACCTTAGTGCATGTCCACCACATTGTGGTCAGAATCAACATCTTATTTCCACATATAGCTGTTCTGCATTTCTTGGTGTTCATAGATAATCCCGTTACTCAACCAGGAATATACTTTACTTCCTCGTTATTGTATCAGTCCTAAACTTGTAGAAAATGCTATTATATTGCCTAGTCTGCATTATCATCATCGTCATCATCAACACCTCCTTTTTCACCATTTTTTTGTATATGGAATCAGGGAATCACATCAACTGTTGCCACATCTGTTGATTTACTGCACTCTCCTGGTCTTTTCTCAGCAGTCCATCCAGCTATCAGCTGGACATCCTTGTTTTCTCTTGCCTTCTTCCTGCCTCTTCCAAGTCTTTATCCACAGTCACCTTCTATTTTTCCGCATTGTCCAAATTACTTTAATCTATTCCTTTTGACTATCATTGCAATTGGAGCTACTCTGGCTTCTGGTCTGATACCATAATTTCTTCATCTGTCCCACAGTGTACATCCTACCACCCATCTCAGGCACTTTATTTTTATCACCTCTAGCTTCCTGAACTGCTCTGACTTTACTAAGTTTCTGTGCTATAAGTAGAAGGCACATCAATGATTTGTGCACCTTACTTTTCATAAGTTTTTCTTTGGTATTTTTTGTCACACATTACCCCTGACACTTTGTGCCAGTTAGCTGCAGCACCTCTGATTCTAGCTTTGACCTCTTCATTCAGAATTCTGTTCTTTTCAACCACCCTTCTTTTGAAGGGTGGTTGAAGCTGTTAACCTTTTCCTATATTTTCCTTCTATCTCAGTTTTCAACTTCTGATTTTTCTCATTTGCTGCCATGATAATATTTGTCTGTACTCAGTTTCATCCCATGTGCCTTTAGTTTTGCATTCCATTCTACTATCAGATGGTGAAATCATTCTTCAGAGTCTGCTTGTAATGCCACATATATTGCATGCTGTAACTTTACTGATCTGTCCCCTTTAACCTGCTTGCTAATGTGGTGCATCACCAGTATGAACAGGAGTGGGATCAGAGCTGAACCCTGATGGACACCCACTCCCACTGGGGACCCCCTCTCTGTTTCTGAACACTGTTCTTATTTATGTTGTTGAGTCCTTGTACATAGTATATACTAATTCTGCCAGTGTATCCAAGAATTATAGCCATTAGAGGATTGCCCAAATCATCTTTCTTGAGACTGCCATATGTTTTCTCCAAATCTAGGAATAGCCATTTGGAATCTTTCCTCAGCTACAGGTTTCTTCTCCACTGTTTGTCACACTGAAAACATTGGGTCAGTTGTGTTGTGACCTGATCTGAATATGAATTGCTTGTCTCCCATCTTACTTTCTACTACTCTTCAGTAAATTTATCAATTACTCTCTCCAGCACTTTAATGCAGTATGACAGGAGTTTGATACTTCTGTACTACCCACAGTTGTCAATGTCCTTTTGTTTTTTGCACAATAACACTAGAATGCTTATTCTCCACCTAGGATACAGCTTTCTCTTCATAATCCTATGGGTAACCTCTCTCCCTTAACTCACCCAACATCTTGATCATATCTGCCATGACTTCATCATTTGCCATGACTTCATCTAAGCCTATTATTTTCTCTGTCTTCATTTTGCTTAGTGTTGTTCATTCTTCTTTCTCTTTTATTGTAAGCTGCATATAGGGCAGTTCAGCTTTTGTGGGGTTTTCTTCATTTAGAAGCTGCTAGAAGTATTCCTTCCTTCTGGACTGGTGAGCAGATTGTTGCTGGCATCCCTTATGGATAGTGTCTGATGGCTATCTTTGTTATCTTTCTTTGCCTCAGAACCTGATAGAGTCTCTGTGCCATCTGCCAAATCACTCTCCAGAATCTGGTAGAGCGCCTCTGATACTTTGCTCTTTGCAGTTGTGACTACTCTCTTAAATTCTTTGTTAGCCAGCCAGTATTCTTTCTTAGCCTGGTCCATCCCTTCTTGTCATACTTTTCCTGAACTCCTCCTTTGTTTATAACTTTCTGGACATCTCCATTTCAGTACCAGTTTTTCTTATGCATCTTAATTTCATTTCTGTTTCATAGTCTTCATACATGCTGTTTTGAGAAGACACCATTCTTCATCTCCATCTGTTTCCTCTTCTTCCTTAGGTGCTACAGCCATAAGAATTTCACTGAACTCATGCTTTTTCTCCAGTCAAATTTTGGTCTTCATCCTAGTCTCAGTTGACCTCCAGAGCTTATCTAAACAGTCCTTGTTTGGTTTGTGATTTACTATCGAGTTGACTGGTAGAAAAGGTTTTATTTTAATTTATATTTTATTTTTTATCACTGTTTTTCACTGTTTGTAGGAAGGAAGAGATCACTTGCAGACAAGAAGATTTACTTTGATTGATATTTTGTTGTTTACCTTTAATTTTCACTGTTGGTTTTTAGAAAGGGATTGGTTTTAGACAGGCAAGCTCTAGCTATCCCAAGGGGCATAACCAGCTATAAATTCACACAGACTGCAGAGAGGACAATTCAGAGCTTATCTAAATCCAATCTTGGTTTGTGATTTATTGATTTTTGCTGTTAAAAAGAAGTGTGACTGTGAGCAATAGTGAGTATAAAGGAATTACAGCATTTGTCTTACTCTTAGAACTTGCATAGTCAAAACAACTTTACTTACTTACTTACTTTAGTATTTAGTTGTATATTTCTTGTGTGATTTTTGTCATAGAAGTTGATTTAAGATCTCTTTGAATTCTGTGGTTACTGATTGTGATCATTCTTTTCTCTTATAATATTTTATTTGTTTGAAGCTGAATATGGATTCCTTAAATGAATATGTAATTAATGATTTGCTAAAGCACAAATATCTTGTACAGTGTAATAAATGCCATGCATATTTAAAGGTAACACCTGATAACACTGGTGATCTGTGTCCCTCATAGCAAAAGCTGGATGATTTGCTTACCATTATTAGAAGTAAATCTTACTGATGATTGCACTTGTGCAATTAGCACAGCTTTGAGAACTGTTGTTACATATGTTAATGACTGGACTGGTGAGATAAATAATGTTAGGCAAAGAGCAAACAGAACACATTCATGAAATGATGCATCTATTGTCTGCAAAGATTATTCAACCTTTATGAAACAAGACAATGCCCCTGACAACTTTGGAATTCTGGATGCAAGTATTCAGCAGTCTGAGTATTCAGAGTGTTTAGAAGAAAACAAAAAAAGAAAGAAAGGAAGATGTTCACAATAAATGACAAGGAAGAAAAACTGATTGTAAAGTAATCAGAATGTGTACTAAAAAGGACACTGCTTTGTTATGTAACACAAGATTACATGGAATTATACAATGACCCCCATTGATATTCAAAAACGTGCACGCTGATTGGTCAGCGTGCACGTTGTAAATCCGAGTTATAGTAATGGAAAAAGGTCTGGTCGCCCAGACTTTTTCCATTACTATAACTCTTACAGCAACACTGTCTCGCTATGTTAAACCCATTTAACATAGCGAGACAGTTTGTAAAAAGCAACGGAGATCTTGCTTTCTCAGTTGCTTTTTTCAAAACTGTCTCGCTATGTTAAATGGGTTTAACATAGCGAGACAGCTTTAAAAAAAGCAATGGAGATGCTCCATTGCTTTTTTTAAAGCTGTCTCACTATGTTAAACTCCTTTAACATAGCGAGACACTTTAAAAAGCAACATAGATCTTGCTTTCTCCGTTGCTTTTGCTCACAGCTCTGATGTACTGCGTAGGCATACGCATGAGCAGTACATCAGAACTGCCGCAGAATACCAGACAGCTGCAGAAGGGCAGCAAGGAGGCATTATACAATGCCATTATTTAAGAAAAGTAATTATTTTTTTTCTTAAATAATGTCATTGTGTAATAGCAATAACCCACTTCTGGGTGTGGGTAATGCTGGATTTACCCATGGTTGGCTTTGTTTGGCCACTCGGGCTTCGCCCTCATGACCAAACCACACCAACCGTGGGTAAATCCAGCATTACCCACACCCAGGCGTGGGTTATTGCTATATGATAACATTTTTCTATCAGAATGCCT
Source organism: Protopterus annectens (assembly GCF_019279795.1). Lineage (NCBI taxonomy): Eukaryota > Metazoa > Chordata > Ceratodontiformes > Protopteridae > Protopterus > Protopterus annectens. The sequence continues at coordinate 470,452,543 of NC_056733.1, forward strand.
TCACTCTACAGAAAAAAAGCATAATTTTTCCAAAAGAGAAGGTAGAAAAAAAGAGGCAAGGGGCAGGTGAAAAGGAAGAAATCAAAATTGAACATGGAAGGATTGAAGAACATTACTGTAAGTAAAAAGGAGAGAAAGACAGATGTTGACTACATGGCTTAAGCTGTGGATGTACAAAGCCAGCCGCATGAGAACTGTATGTCTGCAAATTTAATACGCAATGAAAACAGTGGAATTAATAAGACTAATGGTGATGAAGATCATCCCTTTGTAAGAATTGATAGGGCAGGTATTACTGTATTAGAACTTGAAGATTCTTCAGATCTGGTCAGAAAAGATGTTTTTGTAATTGGAGATTCAATTATTGGAGGAACTGATACTTATATTTGCAGAGAAGATAATGAACATCAGATAGTGTTATGCTTGCCAGGAGCAAAAAAAGAAGATGTGAGACAAGCCTTGGAACACCTTAATGTAAGGAAGTATGGATCTGTTTTTATTCATGTCGGTACAAATGATCTCATCTGCAAGGACTCTCTGACTATTAGCATGGAACCTCTTAGATAGTATAGCTTGTACTGATGTTAGGATGTATTTTGCACAAATCACATATAGAAAGGATATTCAGGTGACTGTAAATGATAAGATTTTTTGGGGGTAAATGCCTACATGGAAAAAAGGTCCTGTTTTAAAAAAATGGAAATGTTTAGAACATCCAAGCCTAGTTTAGGGCACACGTGTTCAAACAGGATGACGTGAATTTGTCAGGATCAGGGAAGAGAGTTTTTGCAGCAGGTATTTTTCAATATTTGACAAAAACTAAGCAGGATTTTTGACAGTTAAAAATTTAGCAGTTCACAGATAGCAACATTTGTTGCATCCCTGATGGTTGTTAATGCTAGTAGCATTAATAATAAAGTTTTTTTAATTGGAAAATGTGCTAAGTTCCCACAAGTTTGATGTTGTTATTCTTTATGAAACATGGTTAAAGAACAATCACTAGAAACCAGTTCTGTCAGGGTATAAATGTTTTTACTGTAACAGACATTCTAACAAAAAAAATCAGATAGAGGTGTTATGATAGGGATTAAAGATAGTTATGAGATCTGTAATTATTACATATTCGGTGGTAACACCAATACTATAAACTGTGTAACTGTAGCAATAAAGACCACCCTAGAATGGAATGTATAGACCACCAAAATGTCAAGTGCAGATGACCTAGAGGAATTCATACATTACTTGCGGGAAACACAGGAGGGAAGAAAAGTATTAACTGGGGACTTAAATTTACCAGAAACAGGCTGGAATAATATTGATTCAACAACAGTAAGGAAATTATTCACAACATATATTCAGGAACAACAATTTCTTCAGAGTGTAATAAAATCTACCAAGGAATGGAACATACTAGATATTGTTTGTGTTCCTAAAGAAATTACTGTTAGTTCTAGTCAAGTTTTACCATCATTGATGTGCAGTGATCATGAGGTTATAAAGGTTAATTTGTTGCTAGATAATTCTGCCAAACTGAAATCTAAACCAATACACAGAAGGTTAATTACAGACTATATGGAAGCAAAACAGTCACAATTTAAAACTAACTAGAGTGATGTGTTTAGTAGAAAAACTGCAGATGGAATCTGGAAAGTTTTGAAACAGAAACTGAGTGCAAAAAATAAAAAAAAGTTTAACATCTGGATCCAGGCATACAATGTCAGGGGGATATATTTCCATAAGAACAAGATACCTGATTAAGGTGAGAGACAAAAAATATAACAAACAGAAGACAGGTCGAACTACAACTTTGAATACTGAACAAAACAAGCTGGACAAACAAATTAAGCATGGTGTGAGACAAGATCAAGAAAAATGTGAAGAAAATTTATATAAAGGTATTGAGCATAATAGGAAACTTTTATAGATACATAAAAGTGGAAGGAGTAAAGTCAAACAAATTGATAAACTGTGTGCAGAATCTAAAATTTATTCTCAGACACAACAAAGTATAGATATATTTACAAAATCTTATGCAAAACAGTTTGCCTACACAAAGGGGGGTGGTAAATTGTCCTAGTGACATCCAGGTAATCTCAGATGTTTGTCTTTTCGGCTTTTCCCGATTAGGGGTCAACCCAAGCAGAACTCTGGTCCGCTAATGATTGGCAGTCGATTTTTATGGTGCCGAGTTGCCAGCCCGACGCCCAACCTTCAGCGAAGGCACGCCCATTCACGCATGTCTTTCAGAGGAGGCCACTCGACCTCTGGGAGGACATGCAGACTCCACACAAAAGGCACTCCAGCCAAGAATCGAACAGAAGAACCTCTTGCTGTGAGGCAACAAAGCTACCGCTGTATCACCGCGACTTATCCAGGTAATCTCAGATACCAAAATCAAATTAGATTATAACTGAAAAAGAACTGTGCAAACTGGATCCAAACAAAGCACCGGGAGGAGACAGAATTAGTAATAATGACCTGCTAACACTTCAGTAAGAACTTACAATACTATTATATCTATTATTCACTAGGTCATATAAATATAGGGAAATTCCTCAAGATTGGAGACATGCGTTTATTAAATCTGTCTTTAAGGAAAACAGGACTAGAACAAACCCAGAGTCATTCAGACCCTTAAATTTACTTTCATGTTGTGGAAAAATAATGGAGAAAGTAATATTGTATAAGATATTATCAGAACTGGATAGGTTGGAACTTCCAAGGGAAAAAAAATCGCTGTTCTGAAACAAAAAAAAAAAACTGTAAAACATTACATAATGTGGGAGGCTTCGCCCCCCCCACACCCCCCGACTTGGGTAGCTTTGCCCCCACACCCCCTTACTTAAATATACCAACTCCAAGATCGCACTACAGTGCCGAAAAGGCAAAGTAGCAAAAGCAGCCAAACAAATTCTTTCCCAGGGAAAGAATTCGCTAAAAAGCTGCTTCACTATTTTGTCTTTTTGCGCTTTTCAGTTCGAGAAAGACTCATTCGACAACCTGTGTCTGCAACAGCATAATAGGGAGCCTGAAAATAGATTGATTACCACCTGCAACATGATGTTCTGTAACAATATAATAATAGGTATGAATGAAAATTTGAGCTGTGATGTAATTTATGTAGATTTAACTTCAGCATTTAACAGGGTCATACACAAAACACTCAATAAATTACAGCAACTAGGTATTGATGTACTCTTGATAAGATGGATAGCTGAATGGCTTACAAATAAGACATGACAAGTATCAAACAGCAACTGGACAGGTGTAATTCTTGATTACAGTCAGGGTGTCCCACAGGGTTCTGTCTTAGGCCTTTACTTGTTTAGATTGTATCTTTCAGACCTGACATTTTCATCTGAGGTGTTTTACAGTCTATATGCAGATGACCTGAAATTGGGTAAACTTATTACATGGTTACAAAGTGCCTTTTGTGGTGTTATTAGTTTATTTTGGCACTGGTCTTCATTTTTTTGCTGCTTTTGTTACAGATAAGGCATGTCTGCAAAAGAACTTGACTAAATTGACCATCTGGACACAGAAGAGTAATATGCTAATAAATAGATCAAAAACTAAGAATATGAGATTTGGGAGACGTAAATTGAAAGGTAAATATTTAATACAGCACACAGTGATTGAAACTGTAGACTCATTTAAGGACCTGGGTATATGGGTAGATACAATTATGGCTTTTTTCTAATCATATCAATCAATTAGTTAATGATAGTTATAGAACTATAGGTTATATAAAAGGATTTATGAAGTCTAGGAAATCAGAAATGATGAAGTCATTAAACTAGAATATGGAATAACAATATGGTAACCCTGTAAGAAAACAAGCATGAGTAAACTGGAAAGAATATAGCAGAAATATACTGAGGGCATCCATGGATGTGAAAATTTAAGTAATTATGAAAGACTACAATATCTGAACTTGTACAGTGTCTCTAATAGATATCTAAAAGGAGATCATATTCAGGTATATAGGGCATTTAGAGACAACTACCTCTGGGAATGTTTGGGGTTATCAAAAAGTAGTAGAGTCATCAGAAAACAAATGTAGAAGATTCTATAGTAATGAGAGGTGTACTAATTGGTTCTCTGAGAGAGCAACTGATGCATGAAACACACTACCAAATTACATTAAAGCAAGTACTAGTTTAGATATTTTTAAGACCAGCCTGGACAGTTATTAGGGGAACAAGTTTTTCTGGTATATTGGCAAGCTAGAAAGGCATTAATGCCCATGTTTGAAATATTTGCATGTATGTATTTATTAGATACTTCTCTAACTGCTACTTGCAGCTGATTGTGTCCGCCAGTGGTTTATGCTGTGGTACGAATGTTTTGTGCCTATTATGAAGTTTGCAGTTGTCAGTATATTTAGTGATGCAAAGTTCTTTTCCTACTTTAAGGTCAGGAAAATTTATCAAGTAGCAGAGGACAGCACAAGATTCCTGATGGACAAGCTTGGTTACTGTTACTTGGTCCAGTGGAAGGCCTTTGTGCTAGTTAATGCTTATCTGATCCAATAAGTGAGATGCCCATTTACATTTCAGGATCATTTAAACTTTAGTACATATTTTCTTTAAATTATTATCAGCATGAAGTAAATACCTGTTCTTTTTAACATAACAGAATTAACATGTTTCTTGAAGCAACAGCTCTCAATTAGCAGTACAGTGTCATGGTGGTAGTTAATAACAGCAGAGTCATCATTTCCATGAATGAGTGGGTTTGTCACCATTAGAAGAGTATAAAACTGTTTTTGGGACTTTAGCCATCTGTTTAGTTGTTGTTGTTGTTGTTTGTCTTTCGGCTTTTCCCAGTTAGGGGTCACCACAGCAGAACTCCAGTCCGCTAATGATTGGCAGTTGGTTTTTATTGTGTCGAGTTGCCAGCCCGATGCCCAACCTTCAATGAAGGCATGCCCATTCAACGCATGTCTTTTGAATGCCCACTCGACCGCGGGGAGGACATGCAGACTCCACACAGAAGGCATTCCCAACCCAAGCTGAGAATCGAACGGGAGAACCTCTTGCTGTGAGGCCACAATGCTACCGTTGCACCACCGTGGAAGTTTTAGCCATCTGTTTAGTATGGGTCTAATTGTGTAATTTCTTCCATTAAGTTGCTGAGCAAAATGGCTGTCAGTCTCCTAAAAATAAAAGCACATTAGTCCTTTGTAGTCTTGTCAGAGCCCAATCATAGTTAAATGGAGCCCTATGCAGAGTAATACTCCCCCTATGCAGATATACCAGTGTCCCACTATATGTTTGTCTCTCCTCAGTTATCATACAGCACTGCTCAAACCTGTTAGTATGCATATTTTCTGTGTTACTTTTGTAATGATCACATAGATTTTATTTTAACTTTTGCAGCAAAAACACTCAACAGTTATTTGTTAAAATGTTCTTACAGACAACTTGAGCAACAATAAGCTTCTCTTCCCTTGAAATTCACAGTTAATGAAAAAGCAAATGGCATCCCATTAAACTATAACAGGCATGCTGGGATTCATATTCAAATAGCATATTGTAAAGCAGTAATTACTGGCTATGTGAAGGGTGTAGGAATTCTAAAGACGAATGTGTACACATTTGATAGCCTGGGACAGCCCACTAAATGCAAGTGGCCCTTGTCAGGAGCAGTAAAGTGACTTTCTCAGAGTCATTTAGTAGAACAACAAAGATTAAGGGAATCAAACCCCGCACCACAGGAAGCAGTTCATTAATAACTCGTAGCCTAATGCACCATTTGCCAGATAAGTTATTCAGTCCATCACAGTGCATTCAGCACCCACATACCTGTAAAAAACAAGCTAAATTAAAACATTTTTTAAACAAGAAACATCTTTATTAAATTATCATGTATGACATAGGCAATCTTACATTTATATAAATGAAAATAAACCATACCAACACAATCTCAGTTGCAAACATTATACATTACAAACCATGCAAAGACAACTGTAGCTGCAAACATTATATATTACTTATAATATATCCAGTCATTGTCAGTCAACTATTACATAGCTCATTCAAATCCTAGCTTCTTTTAAGCCTTGTTCCTTCTCTGCATGTATTGATCCCACACTTCCCATTTTTTCCTATGTAATTCACTCCTACAGTTTTCTAAAGACCACAGTTCCAGTTGTTTAATCTCTGGGTTACTATCTTTGCTACTTCTAGTAAAGTTGGTTTAGACTTTGATTTCCATTTTCTAGTAATTGCTTTTTGGCAGTCTTAATAATTAGACTTAGCAAGGCCTTATATCTAGGCAATTCTGAATCTGTATCATAGCTCAAGAAAATCATTTCCTTAGTTACACCAATTTGCTCACCCAGCATCTCCGACAGAGCAGTCTGGAGGGAATCTTTAAAATCTGCCAACTCATTACACTGTCAGAAAATATGTTCCCAGCTACCTCTTTCTTCCCCATCACACCTCCAATATTTTCTGTCTACCTAAGGAAAAATTCTTTGGAGTCTACTTGCGGTAAAAATATCTATGTAAATATTTCATAGGTTCATAGGTTGGCACTAGGCTATCAGCCCTAGGGCCTATACAAGCCTAGCCATAACAATTCCCTGGCTATTTCTTCCCACATTATTTACTTTCCTGGACTCCTGTCTAGCAGGGCGACTGACGTGATCCCTGGGGTGAATTTCCTTTCTCCCATCCAATCGTCAAGGTTCCTCTTGAAGAGGTCCAAAGAGGCACTCTGCTTGACATGTATGGGCAATCTATTCCAGAGTCTGGGTGTCTCTTGGTCAGGAGCCTATCCCTCCAGCATGTTTTGTTTATTGTGATGACAAGGTTTAGATCCCTGGAGCGTGTAGCTCTGAGGGATTGGGATTTCTTTAAGTGTAGCATGTCCAACAGCTCTGGGTTTGACATGGCCTTGTATGTTAAGCAGAGATCGCCTCTGAGTAGATGATATGCGACAGAGTATAGCTGGAGTTTTTAAGGTGGTCAGCGTAGGGCATCTGCTTTAGGCCTGTGATTCTTTTAGTGAGGTATTTCTGAGGCCTTTCCAGTTGTTGCAGATGTCTTGAGAGGTACATACCAAATGGGGTGTTGTATTCTATAATGGGTCTAATGAGGGATGAGTACAGTGGGACAATGACCTCCTTTTTGCTGGATGAAAAGCCCTTCGTGATGAGGTGTGCCACACAGAAGGATTTCCTGACTGTTGTGGCGATGTGGTTATCGAAGGTGAGACCACTGTCCACCTGTGTCCCTAAGTCTCTTATCACACTTTCTGTGTTTAGTGTACTGCCACCTATATGGTAATTCATGGATACATGTTTTTTCCCAAAGGGGATAACAATACATTTCTTGGCATTGAGCTTGAGACCATGGCTCTGGCACCAAGCATCTGTTTCTGTAAGGCCCTTTTGTAGAGTATCCACATCATTTGGGGATTCAATAATGGCTCCCAGTTTGCAGTCATCTGCAAACTTTGTTAGCCAGAGTCCCTTAGTGTTGACCTGTACTTCAGAGAAGTAGATGCCAAACAAGGGCGGACCCAGGACTGAACCCTGAATCCACTTGTCACTTGTCTGGAGCTGGATTTGGAGTCGGCTACTTTTACAGTGTGGGTTCTATCAGTAAGCCATTTAGCAACCCATTGGGTGACATAGGGATTAATGCCCAACTTAGTAAATTTATCTATGATTCCAGAGTGGGGGATGGTGTCAAAGGCCTTGGCAAGGTCTAGATAGGCTGTGTGGACCACCTTACCCTTGTCCATGGCTCTGGAGACTGATTCAAAGAAGTCAATCAGGTTCAGGAGACAAGATCGGCCCTTCACAAACCCAAACTGGGTGGGGTCCAGTGTTTGAAGGTTGCCAATGTCTTTGTTTATAAGTTCCATGATAATACGCTCCATGGCCTTGCAGATAAGGCGTGTCAGACTGATGGGACGGTAGTTTCCGGGATCCAAGGTAGATCCTCCCTTGTGGATTGGGATAACTGTAGCTCTGCACCACTCAGTGGGCACGAAACCTGAGGTGAGGCTATGATTAAACATGACACTTAGGTGAGGTGCCAGTTCATATTGTAGTTCATGTAGTACACAGCCCTCTGGTCCCATGGATGCTGTATTCTTGGCTTTAGAGAGTGCGTTTTGTACCTGTGTGGCCGTTATTACTGGAATTTGGCAATCTTCCGGTATTGAGATGGGCCATTTAGGGGGTGAGAGGGGGGTGAAGTTGGCACTGAATCGATCTGCCAGGATATTGGCAATATCCTTCAGATCAGTATATTTAATGCCATTCTGTTTTAGCTCAGAGCAGATCTGAGCATTGCCATTTAGATTCTTGACATAGTTATAGAATGCTTTGTGGTTGTCTTTGGAATCTTTGGCAATTTTATTTTTGTAACTAGCTTTGGAGGATTTTATGAGGCATCTCAGTTTCTTACTGAGGCTAGTAAGGGAGTTTTTTGCATCCTGGGATTTTCCTCTTTTCTGCAAAAGTTTCTTCCTTTTGTTGTAAAGTTTGTTTATGGCAGGGGACCACCAGATTGGCTTCCTTTTTTGGATGAGAGCATTTTGGTTCTATTTGGGATGGCACAATTCATGCATGAGTGGATGTGCTCGTACAGTGCCTTAGTGTAGGATTCAGCAGTTGAACTTTCAGTTCCCGTCTGCATGGGTGTCATGAAGTTTGTCACTTCTGACTTGAGTAGCATAAAGTTGGCTTTGGAGAAGTTTTTTATGGTGGTTTCTTTATTGGGGGGTGGGGGTGGGATGTGGATGTTAAGGGTGATTAGCTTATGGTCAGACCTGACTAATGAGGGGGTGACCATAGGTATGGAGCATTGATTTCCCATGTCGGTAAAAGTAAAAATCCTAAATCTTCTAGACTTTGTTGCATACTTGGAAGACATACATATATCCCCTATTGTTTATTTGTGAATTGCTTATCCAATCTCTCTTCCCAATCCTTTCTAACCTCCTCTGATTGATTCTTATAGTTATCATGCAATATTTTATATGCTCTACTAATTATTCCTTTCTTAACGACAGCTTCTGTTCTAGATTATACTAAAAACTCTACCAGTGCTGGTCTTTCATTTAAGATCCCCTCTTTCTTTCTCTTTGCCTATACTCTGATATCAGTCCTTGATAGGGAAGGTAATTTCCAACCTGCAGTCCAAATAAGGTCTTGGTATCTTCCCATTCTATTACCTTTCTCTCTCTAGTTATTTGCTCCCACTACCTTGGTTCATTTGCCAGTTTTCTCCAATAAATTCCAGATCCTCTTGTATATTGTCTGTATCCCTAATTGTAGTCATTCCTATTGGCACAATCTCCTTTCTCCATTCCCATGTTGGCTTAGTTCTTAGAATACTTTCTGCTACTTTATGAATATAATAATCTGTATGATTATTGTTATTCTCCTTAAAGGTCTGCATCCAAAATTCCAGTCTCTCCTAGTTTCTTGAGCTTTCCCCTGTTTCATCATCACCTGTTTCCACTTTGAATTATGGTTTTCTGCTTATGCTATGTATAAGAACCTTAACTGTGTTGCTCTGAAATACCCCTTCAAATCAGGTAATCCCAATCTGCCCTGTTCTATTGGAAGAATAGGCTTATCTCACTTGACTTTTTCTGTCTTCCCCTCCCAGATAAAATCCTAAATTAAAAACATATTGATAGTTAGTATATTAACACTAAACTTGTAGACTTCATGCTGCCCAGTTTACTCACAGCCAAATAACAAACACATTGTTAACAGCTGACAGTCAGAACAAGGATCATACCCCCAAAAATATGGCTCATATGATGATGCTCTTGTTTACTACAATCAGTTTCTTCCTTTACACCATAACTACTCTGGGATGCAGGAACCAAGTATTTACACACACATGGCCATCAATTATAGTCCTTTCTATGACTGCATCCTCCTCAGATGTTTGCTTGAGATCAAATGAAAGAACAAATGCATGAGTAATGACCTAAAAGTGTATTTCAAATTATTGCTATGAGAGCCACACAATGCACCCTCAAACCCTCCCCACCACTTGGGTCAAGAATCAGAAACACCCATCGTCAAAGATGGCTGCGCACTCATCAACAGCTTAATCATCAGATTTACACAGATTCATTGCTGACAACTTTTGCATGGCGAAAACATTGTCTATAGGTTCAAGCAATTATTCTTAAGAAGTCTGCTGAGGGAAGTGGAAAATGTAAAGGTACAATGGCAAGCAGTTCACTGAAAAATAAACTTTGAAATTATGGAAAGAGAAAAAAAGATGGCAGCCTCCCTAGAAGCCTTAGTACTTTAATGAATTTAATAGAACAATGTACAGTTTAGTTTTATTTAAAGATAGCCCGTGCACTTTTTCCTATGGCTAAACATTAATGTTTCTGAAAGTATACAAACTATTTTTCACATATGGGAGGGGAATAGAGATAAGAAAAGAATAAACAGCAATCACTGTAAGTGAGAACACAGGCTGCAGCATGCACTTTACAATGGATAACCTTAATTATATGTTAGCTAATGCTTGTGGGTGCAGCTGTCAATATGGGGCACTTGTTCCTCTCTGAATGGTTAAATTTCATTCTTTGAAGATGTACACAGTTTTGTGTGTTTGTTCTAAGCTAATAGGAGATGAGGATGTTTTGAAAAATGTATTTAGTTTTTTGTTTGAGGGTTTTCATTAAAACGAAACATCTTGAAAAATGAGACATAGGTTCAAATTGAGATGAGAAAAAACAACTGTAAAACAGATCAGCCTGCCAAACATTAGTGTATGCATGTAACACAAAAGTTGGAAATACACATTAGAAAAAAATTATATGTATCATAGGTAGCAACAACAGGTTTTTATCATAATGGCTTCTTCTTTCAGCTTTTTCACGGTTAGGGGTCACCACAGCAGATCACCTGTCCGCTCGTGATTGGCAGTAGAGTATTTTTATGGTGCCGAGGTGCCAGCCCAGTGCCCAACCTTCCACAGAAGGCACACACATGCACACACTCACACCTAGGGCCAATTTGGAGTGTCCAATCCACCTACAGCATGTCTTTGGGATGTGGGAGGAAACCAGAGCACCCAGAGGAAACCCACGTGACCACAGGGAGGACATGCAGACTCCGCACAGAAGGCACCCCAGCCAAGAATCGAACCAGAGAACCTTTGCTGTGAGGCAGCAATGCTAACCGCTGCACCACCATGGCCACCCGTCATCTTGGAATGTAAATGGCTGTACAGGTATACAGAAAAAGGCAACATCATAGAATTGTATCAAGAAATGCAACATGCAAATAGGAGTTCTGCAGGAGACAAATATGGAAAGAAATGAGCATGTGAATTTGACAAAGAAATAATTTCTGGATGGATATTTAGCAGAGTATCAGAGACAAAGGAAAAGGGGAGTAATTATACTAATTGCTAGAGGGGCTCAAATAGTGGTAGAAGAGGGAAAAAAGACAGTAATGATAGATTTGCAGTAAGGGAGGAAAATTACACTGACGTATTTATATTCCATCAAAAGCTGCTATTATGCAGCTTAAGAAAATTTTAGGAGAAATAATCAACTTCAACTGGGAATGTTACTTAGAGGTAGGAAGTAGAACTTGATTTATAATAGTGAGAATGTATCAAGGAGACCTAGAATAGAAAATATAACAAATTAGGGTAGATCACTGAAGCAATTTATTATAATAGTGGGTATAGAGGATGTGAATTGAGTAGAAGGAACTCTGACAGAATTTATATATTATGCCTCAATGTACAACAACTGGGCTAGAACCAATACAAATTATATTTCACAGGATCGTGTCCATTTGATTGAAAGTTTTGGCACACATTCAATAACTATTTCAGACCATGCACCAATAAATCACAAGATAGAAATGCAAGGTAATGAAGTGATGCAAGGTAAGATGCAAGGTAAGATGCAAGGTAAGATCGCTTTTGTCCTTCTAGACTTCTTCAGGTCTGTGTACAAGAACCCTAAAAACCTATATAATTGTATAACTAGTTAGTATTGTTATTACCATCATTTTGAATAAAGTGGGTTTTAAGTTCCAGATCCTGGATCGCATAGACATGGGTGATCTTGAAGGAGACATTCCAAATATTCTGGAGAAACATGAACTCATGTGGCAATTAAAGCTGAACTCTTTTAGAAAGCCTGGACTAAACTACTACTGTTCAATTAAAAGTGCACTGGAACTTAGAAAATTGCCACATTGTTACATGACTAATTGTATTTTATTTTATTTTTTTCTGCAAATTGGTTTTAAATACCATTTTAAATCATTTGAAATTTAAGTGTATATTTTGTTTCCATCATCATACATATATATTTTTTTATTTTTATTATTTTTTTTTTTCTGGTTCTCTTTTTTCCACTTTATTCAAAATGATGGTAATAACAATACTAACTAATTATACAATTATATAGGTTTTTAGGGTTCTTGTACACAGACCTGAAGAAGTCTAGAAGGGTGAAAGCTATCTTTGTTAACAATAGGTTATGAAAATAGAAACTGATTTTTACATGCAAAATGTATATGTATATATTTATATATAATTTTTGATCGCAAAATGAACTAAGGTTGATATATTTCCAGCCATGTAGTATATTGCCTTGTACAAAATCACAGACTTAATAATCTACTTAATAATTTGGTCAAATAAGATGTACCATTAATGTACATTAGGGCTATATATTATTATGACAGCTACTAGGTAGGGCAGGACCAGCTCGAATGTCACACTGATGGGGGAAGGGATGTGAATTTAACATGTGTACCAATAACACTTTGTTTTACAGCACAATAAACCACTCCCATGCCTGATAAAAAGTATATATATATTTAGAAAGCTTGTGAGGAAATTATTACTCTATTTTTGTTTTACATGGATCGCTTGTCTGCGTACTTAATAAAGGATTTTCGACTGGAAACAGACTGCCTGCCTTGCTTGGATTACTTTTGAATACTTAGTAATGCTGTAGAATTATATATTTTCTATTATTACTTTTTGACTTGACGAGTTTACGTTCGCTACTTCTACTACTATTGTCTGATCTGTTTAATATACAGTGATTAACTAGAAATATATGGACTGAAAATCTTCCGCACAGAGAAGTTTCTTTCACTGTTTTGTTTTTAGACCCACTACACTTTAGTGGGTTGTTTTGAGACTTCGGGGATACCACGGAGATTACTTGTTTTTTGTTGATAAATACTGATAAGGACACCTCATTGTTGCAGAATATTTTGAGACACTTTCTTTTTCTGATATAAGTTAATGAAGATAAAACAAAGACTATAGTTTTAAATTATATAACCACATGTCACTTGTTTCAGCTGTACCCATATTTATATGGACAAGATAAGATGAAGTATTTAAGAGTATGGATTAAAAAGTCTTCTGTTATGGCAACTAAGGATATATGGGAAGAGAGTAAACAAAAGGTAGTACAAAAACTGAGAAACTGGAATCTCTTGTTTATGGATATAGATAGTAAGATACAAGCAATAAAAATATTTTTAGTCCCTTTAGTTTTTATATTTTTATCAACTTTAGAAAAAGTTGTGAACAATTAATAAAGAATTGAAGAAATGAATCTGGGAGAGAAAGAGGGTTAGAGTTAATTGGGATAAATCGATCCTTCCAATAGAACAAAGTGGTTTAGGATTACCTGATTTGAGGTAATATTTTAAAGCTACACAGATAAGGCTCATATACATAACAAGGCCAATGGTTATTATTCAAAATGGAAAGGGATGGTGATGCAAGAAGGAAGTTCAAGAAATAAAGTGAAATTGGAATTTTGGATGCAGATCCTTAAGCAGAATAATAATAGCAATACAGAATATTATATTCATAAAGTAGGAGAAAGTATTCTAAGAAATAAGCTGACATGAAAATGGAAAAATGTGATTTTGCTAATAGGAATGAATGCAAGCAGAGGTACAGAAAATAGTTAAGAGAAGACTGGAGTTTAATGGAGAAAACTAGTAAAGGAACCGATGTATTGGGAGCAAATAACTGAAGAGGGAAATGTAACAGAATGGGAAGATGCCACCAAGACATGTGGCCTGCAGGCTAGAGACTGTCTTCCCTATTAGGAATTGATATCACAATATAGTCAAAGAAAATGGGATAGTGGAATCTTAAGTGAAAAACCTGCTCTGGTAAGAGTTTTCAGTTGAATCCAGAACAGAAATTGCTGTTAAAAATGGATAATTAGCAGGGCATATAAAATACTGCATGATAATTATAAGAATCAATCAGAGGATGTTAAAAAGATTGGTAAGAGAGACTGGAAAAGCAATTGACAAGAAAACAATCTGATGAGGTATGTATTGCTCCCAAGTGTGCAGCAAAGTGCAGAAGGTTTATGATCTTTGCTTGGAAGTGTTTGGATAGGTATTTTTATACCCCAAGCATATTTCCATCAGGTAGATAGCAAGTATTGGATTTCTGATGGGGAAAAAAATATGACTAGGAACATATGTTTTGGGAGTGTAATGATTTGGCAGATTTTTAAAAATTCTCTACAGAGTTCACTGTCATAAATTTTGAGTTGAGGGTGTGGCCAAAATGGCTAACTGAGATCAGCAACTGGTGAAAGCTCTTTGACTGCAAACTTTTCTCTTGACAGAAAATATAATAAAACATTTAAATTTGAAGATACTTGCTATTTTTATTCATCAGTAGTCAGATAATAGATTTATAGCTTCAAGTTCTTCAAAAGCAATAGTTTTTCTGTCAGAATTTCAACTGTTTGGTTAAGAGGGAAGAGACGTCAACAGTAGTCGCTCAAGAAATGGTACTCAGGATTCTTGTGTTAAAAAAGACATTCAGTCAATATTATGTAGTATACAGGATATATTACATAAAGTAGACAAACTAGATACAAAACTAGAATGTTTCAAAGAAGAGACCAGAAAGAGGATGGGATATTTTGAAGCTATTATAAAAAAACAAGGTGCACAAATCAGTTGCATGGAAGAGACTTTGACTGATCATGGAAGCAGAATAACTCAACGTGAGTCTCAGACTGAATTTCTTTTAAAACAAAATAACTGGCTCATAGAAAAACTCTATGATTTAGAAAAACAGACCGAAACAAAATAACATTAGAATTTATGGTATACCTGTAAATTATGATGGAGACAGTATAATAAACTTTTTATCAACCTTGCTGCATAAAACATAAAATCTACCTGAAACTTTACTTTTCGGAATGAAAAGAGCACATAGATCCCTGAGAGCACTTTCTAAGAAGGAAAGGTCACTGCCACCCTCAGCTATAGTTAAGTTCATGTCTGGCTTAGAAAAAGATCACATATTAAAAGCAGCATGGTCCAGCCCACCTATTAAAACAGGTGAACATGTAGTCAGATTTGGCAATGACTCTTCTAGTAAAAATCATGTTTACCACTGATCAATGAACTTAAAAGAGCAATAATAAAGCTACCTTGGTGTTTACTGCAAAGATCAAAATATCCCTTTCTGAAGAAACCAAAATATTTAACACGCTAGATGAGGCATTCATTTTTGTTAACAGCAATAAATCCTTAATACTGAAGAAATGGAGTGGAACAGTATATCTATGAAGAGATAGCGTGAGCTCAATTCTTGGAAAACTGTTTCTAAAACTAAAAAGTCTAAAAACAAATGACTCTTATTTACTGATTGCTGGACTATTATTTTCTGAAACAATAGATTTGCCTTTTAATTAAAAAGTTTGTACTGGACTTTAACCCTCAAAATATATGTAAGTATATATTTATATTTTAAGCTAAAGCATTATTTCATGATGAGGAATGTAAAGGGTTAGTTTTACTGTTTCACTCTACAGTGAAAGACAATTTATTTCATTTAACTAAACATATAAGTGTGTTTCTAAATGTTAAACAAATACTTTCGGCAAGGAAATGTCATTATATTATAAGCAATAGAATTGGCAACTTTAAAGCTATATAAGTTAAGAATGAGTTTTAATTTTATTTATTCAACATCACTTAGTATGTACATTGCTGAGTTAACTGAATGTCAGATCTAAGTAATATGCTAATTGGAATTGTTAAAGTGCTGGCAATTTTGTTTTCCTTGCTCCTGTGTAACACATTCCTTTCACAGGACATTTATGAAACAACAAGACACACGCAGAAAGCTTGAGAACAAAAAAATGTTCTCTCTCTTCAGAATGCTACAAATTTCCTGCCTTGAGCTGTGCTGAAGACAGTCTAGGGCAAATTTCATCACTGATGTCTGTGAAAGAAGAAGAACTATCCTTTTTTTCTTTTCTGAAGTATATATGTGAGAAATCTACTCAAAATAACACCTCTTTTCTTTTCTTAAAAGTGAAGAATTGGTAAGACAAAAGCTATAGTAATGTTATAACATATAATATATAATATATAGTAATGTTGTAACATATAATTTGCTAACATTTTACATGTTAGCTTATGCTGCAGGTTTATTAACTTTAGCTATACATATTAACTGTACATATTAATTGAGGGAAGTGAAGTTAGATGTTTGTTACTGATTAGAGTAGCTTGAAAGAACTAAGAAAAGTGAGAAACTCCTACAAGAAATTAGCAGCTGCTGTGTGCTGTGAGTTGTCATTTTCACATGCTGTAGCAATATTCTGATGTCAGCATGAAAAGCTTAGATCAGAACAGCAGTTCACAATGGCTAAACATATGCATTGAAATTAAATAAGCAGGAATTCTTAAATATATAGCCAAGATTGCTCATAATGTTATAATTAACAAGAGTAAACATCAGTATGCATATACATAAGGAATGCAATATCTACTATGTAAGATTAATAAAACAGCATTAAAAGTAAATTAAGAAATATGTACACATGCTATAACATTTAATAGACAACTGATGATTAAATAGCTCTTTGATGGGAGATTTTAGAAATACAAGATATATAGAATGAGGTAGACTACTAGAGGGAAAATAAGGCAAAATATATAAAATATATTTAAATAGCAAACTGCTTTTGGGAAATAGGTCTATTGCATATACCTGCATATGACAGAAATGTGAATGTACAAGATCTCATATACTTTACATAGAAAATCATATAAAATATTTCAAAATAATATAAAAGCTGAAATTTGAAGAATGACCATGTGAACTTTGAAGCTTTTTACATGCTGAATGTTGTTAGATTCACTAAAACTATCTGAAATAACTTGTTTCATAAATCAAAGTTGAAATGTGAGTGTTTTATTGCTGAATCATTACATTCACTTTGATAAAAAGTAAGGTAGATTTTTTAATGTTTGAATCTGGGAAATGAGAAAGGGAGCTAAATTGAACATTTTGTTACTTTTGAACACAATATAGATGGTAATTATTGTTTTCACTCCATAGAAATAGTAAGACATTCTCTTTGACCTCAGTAATGTGCATATTTTATGAAGTGATTTAATAAGCTTACTTTTTTGAAATATTTTGATATCTAATGTATTAAGAGTATTACACAAATTTGAAATATAGACACTTGTACTTTAAAAACTAATTCAGATTTTTTTTGTTAGAGATATAAAATATGTGTGTGTGTCTTTTGACATGATAAATATATATGTACATTGATCTCTCTTTTGTATTATAGTTTAGTATGATAAGATTACCTGTGGTGTGTAAGTTTACAGATGTCTTTATCTCTTCAGGTCCCACTCTGTTATTTATTTAAAGATCTAGTTATAATAATGTTGAATGAGTGAATAATTTAGGAATATTAAATGGGTAATTTACACTACTATTATATAAATAGGTGTATAATGTACTATTTGTTAGATTATTTAATGTCTGTGATTAATAAAAGAGGATTATTAAACTTTTATGTAGTAATGGGGAATAGTTTTAAATGGCAAAATATGTAACTAAATTAATAGTCTCTTATTATTTTGACCTATATCTAATATTATATTAATTATTTATAAGTCACTGTAGCTTTTGGCTAGTTTTTTTGATTAATTTTTAGGTGTTGCTAGATAGAGGGATAGTTCGGTAGTTTGACCATTCAATAGGCAGACTAGGAACTTTGGTACCCGTGGTAGGTTGTGTTTTATTAATATTGTATACTGTTATACTGTACACTTGTCTTTGTTTTTATTATTTTTTATTGTTAGTAGTTTAGTTTTGTAGAAAGAAAGAATTAAAAAAAATCTGAAATGTCAAGATAGTGACAGAGGAATGCATTAGAGTATTCTATATCATTAAATCAATATGGTGGATAAATGTGTCATATTATCTTTTAAAATAAATCTTTTTTTTTAAATTTAAAGCATGGCTAGTTTTCATCTTCTATATTAATCAGAAGAAACTAAATGAAAACTCCAGCCAAGCTAGAAATTCCAATGAGTAACCTCCCAAACTCCTATAACAGAGGCACATGGGATATATGCAAATGACCCTTATGAACATCAGGTGTTTCAGCTATATGGCGATTCTGATTGCCCATGACTTTTACATTTGAAGTCGTTTTAATGGACAATTTCAGGCCAATAAAGCCAAACCCCACTAGCTATGGATATATTTATTTTGGCCTTGTTATGACCTCATCAGCATAGCATAAGCAGAGTGTTTAACTAAGCATAAGAAACACAGGGTTGTTATACCCAGCTGATGTCCATTATCATTAGGGTGACTGCAAAATATCCCAAATAACAAATGAAAACAAAGAGTTAGAAGGTCACACTGAAAAAACAATCAGAAAAAAACTAAATGAAAACTCCAGCCAAGCTAGAACTTCCAATGAGTGACCTCCCAAACCTCCTGTTTCAGAAGCACATGGGATATATGCAAATGACCCTTATGAACATCAGGTGTTTCAGCTATATGGCGATTCTGATTGCCCATGACTTTCACATTTGAAGTCATTTTAATGGACAATTTCAGGCCAATAAAGCCAAACCCCTCTAGCTATTGATATGTTTATTTTGGCCTTGTTATGACCTCATCAGCATAGCATAAGCAGAGTGTTGACTAAGCATAAGAAACACAGGGTTGTTACACCCAGCTGATTAAAACTACTTCAAATGTAAAAGTCATGGGCAATCAGAATCACCATATAGCTGAAACACCTGATGTTCATAAGGGTCATTTGCATATATCCCATGTGCCTCTGTTACAGGAGGTTTGGGAGGTCACTCATTGGAAGTTCTAGCTTGGCTGGAGTTTTCATTTAGTTTTTTCTGATTGGTTTTTCAGTGTGACCTTCTAACTCTTCGTTTTAATCTTCTATATTAATGTAAATGGACTTAATAATGGCAGCAAAAAGGAATAATTAATGAGATATCCAAAATTAAATAGAGGAGACATTACATTCTTGATAGATAAAGATGTACAATATTTAAATAACTTAGGTTATGAAATGTTATCATCTGCTTCTTTTAATGAAAAAAAGAGGAGAGGAACTGCTATACTTTGGAGAAAATCCACTGCAATGCATAAGGCCATGGAATCCATTAATGATCCCAAAGGAATGTATACATTTGTAATAATTAAATATAATGGCAAACTCTACATAAACTACTCAATTTTACTGGGTCCATGGAACAGCTGCAAGAGTGGCTAAAGATCACTTAAACTTACTACAAAGTCATTAGAAGGGAAGCTTAATTTTAGCAGGGGATTTTAACTGCTTGTCTAGTATAGAAGATACAAGTGAATAGATGAAAGCTAAAATGCTGGCATCAGCTAAATCACTAAATAGATGGATTAATAATAATAATTTACTTGATTTACTAGTAAAAGTAGAAGATAAGTCATTGTTCTTCATTCATTATTCTTATGCACATAGGAGACAAACTAGAATTGATAGGATTTTTGCCTCTATTTATTTACTTGAAAAAGTGAATTATTTTAAAACTATTCCTTGTCCTCTCTCTGATCATAATGCACTAAGTAGTAATATAGTAATAGATATAAGGACATTTCAGATTATTTATATAATCCCAGTATATATGATGAAATTAAAAGAGTTAAAGAGTTACCTTAAGGAACAAATCAAGGATTTTTTATCTTTGAATAATAGTCAGGTAAGTAAAGTTATACTATGTTACCACTTAAAAATGCATATTAAAGATAGAATGGGAAGATGGCTAGTAAAAAATGAAAGAATGGGATAAAAGGTTGATAGAAATACAAGATGAAATACACAAGCTGAGGTTTGAACCACAAATAAATTATAATAAATAATAATACTAAAATCATTAAAAAATTGAATGACAAAATATCAAACAGTTTTAATGCAAAAAGTGGAGATAGCTTTATAAAAATAAAATTGCATAGTTATGCTGTGACTTCAAAAAATCTATTTAGATTAGCCAATAGAAATAAGATGTTAAGCAAAAAAGCACATATCAATAATATACAAAATCCCAACACTAATAAGCTTACTTCAGATATAGAGGAAATACTTAATATTTAAAAAAAAAATCCATGATGATCTTAATAAAGATAAAAATAATAATCCTGATGATTACAGAATTGATAATTATTTAAAGAAAAATATTATTTGTAAACTAAATGACCAACAAATATCTCAGCTGAATAAGCCTATTACCCTACTAGATGTTAAAGAAGCTTTAAAAAAGGTAAAAATGGTAAAGCTCCAGAGTTGGATGGTGTAAGTATGGAATTATATAGTCTGTTTCCGTTAAATATTTTAGAATTACTAAGTGGCATTTTCAAGATAATTTAGGGTGACAAATAAGTCCTCCTTCATGGAAATTTTATGTAACCTCACCTATACTTAAACAAGAAAAGGAAAATAGTATCCTCATATAGAGCTGTTTCATTATTAAATGTAGACTATAAAATATTTACTTCCATTTGCATCACAAGATTGAGAGATATAGTAGATTAATTAATAAAGATAATACAGGATTTATAGTCAATAGATTACAGTATGATAATATAAAAAAGATGGTAACTGTCTTAGATTTAGCAAATGGAATAAATAAGAAACTGACCCTAAGTAGCTCAAATATCAAGAGAGCTTTTGATTCTGTGGAGGTACTTGCTTAAAACTTTAGAGGTGTTTGCATTTTGAGAACAGTTTATTGGAATATTAAAAAAAACTGTATAGAGATTCCAAAGCATATGTTAAAATTGGATCTTACATTTCTCAAGGATTCACTTTAAACAAAGCACAAAACAGGGTATCTATTGTTCCCTTTATTATTTACATTAGTTATTGAACCCACTGTAGGCAATTTAAATTATTCAGTGAAGAAATAGATGAGGAAATTGAAAAGTTTCAAGAAGTATGGCTGCTGAAATTCAGTAGTAATAAAACTGAAGCTTTAGTGTTAAATCAATTACTAGATAGTAAGTTTAAATATACATATACAATTGGGAAGGAAAATAATTAAGATATTTAGGAATAAAAAGCTATCCAGATGTGCATAAGATTATTAATAATAAGTTTAAAAAAGTTATTGAAGTGTTACTTTTTATTAAAAATGGAATGAATGTTCATTTTTTTTTTACTTTTCAGGATAGGTTAGTGCTTATTAAAATGATTATACTACCGATGATTTTATATACATATATATATTGCATTCAGTAGCTATACCTGACAAAAAACTATCCTAAAAAGCTGAGAATTGCCTATAGAAATCAGATACGATTATGGGAGTATGGTGGTATTAGCTTCCCAGATGTAGAATCTTATTCTATTGCTGCAAGTTTTAACTCTTATTATACTCTGGATAGACTAAACCTACACTAGTCAATGGAAAACCATCCAGGAGCAGATTATAATACATTATAAGTCTATTAAAGATGATAAATAAGAAATATGTAATAATTCATCTGATGTTGTTAATCATCTTTCCATTCATCACTGATGGGTTCTGTTCCGAGCCCTTGAAATAGAGTCGGCCTAATACCAAGCTGGCACCAGCCACGTTTCAGCCGAGCTGTCAGCTAAGTGAAAACTTTTGATATCTCTCAGGGTATTTTGTATTTTTTTCCTTTCTCCTGTTGTTAATATTGGTAATTCTATAACTTTACAGCTATATTTAGACCTGTCACTCCTGTTTCTACCCGTTTGGTAACCTTTTTAAGTACCATTGGTGGTATGGCCTTTTCTTCCTACCATTGTGGTATTTCGTGAATACCAGCATTGGTATTTCTTCTGTTTTCCCTTTTAGCTAACTAGTGGTGTTTTTTTACATATATTTCTTAGATATAGTGTGTGTTTAGACATTTTAGACTTAGACATAGTAGAGTTTGAATTTTTTCCTTTAGTCTTCTATCTATTTTATTGTGATTTTCATGATGTCTGATAAAAAGGGCACATTGGGATTTAAACATTGTATTTCATGTAAGGGTAAACTACCTAATAGTGATTCCCATGATGACTGTGTTTATTGTTTGGGGGTACCCCATCTTTCGGTCCAACCCCCCTGTGTGATTTGTCAAAGTTTCAGTCAGCACACTTTGAACAAGTGCAAAAACAAGTTGATTCTGAAGGGCATACTTAACTCACCCTTTTCAGAGGCCCTTTCTGCTATGGAGGTCTCATCCCCTCCAATCAAGGATAAGAAAAGGTCCCACTCAATTCCCTCTTCACCATTGGGTGACCAGGGCAAGTCTGTAAAGCCTAATGTACCTAAGCTATCTTTGGAGCATAAGTCTGCCTCTTCGGCACCAACCTTTTCCACTCCAGCTATGGCTGTTCCTATGTTAGTGCCAGCTTTAGCTCCAATACTGTCTCCATCACTGACTATCGACCTTACAACAACTACTATGACTTCGGCACCAAGTGGTGCTTCTGCACAGTGTACGCCTTCAGTGCCTATTTCTGCAATTATGAGTGAACTTTCTGTGCCGGCTCCAAGTGCTCCTTTGGCACCAAGCCCTTTTATGGTCCCGATAACTACAATTTTGACTCCACTGCTTCCGGTCTCCAAACTTGAGACGTCGGTGCTGGTAGATTTCACACCATGGACTCGATACTCTCTATCTACAGACCCATTTCTAGGACAGGTGTACAGTCCATTCCTAGAACAACCTGACTCCCCATTAGGAGTATCCACTAGATCCACCAGATCCACCAGGAGCCTTTCCGAACTTGATGTGGTGCGTCTTGTGGACCAGCTGTTGATGGAGAGGGGGGTACCCACCCCTTCTAGGACACATACTCCTGCAGGACTTGGGTTGACTTCTCCACGGACTCCATCCTACTCTCCTCCTTTGACCATACTGGTTCCAAAGTTATCTGCTCTGACATCCTTTTCAGAACCCCCCCCCCATCTTGGCCCCTGTAGTGGACCTCACTGGGGCTCTGGGACTGTCCCTTTGGCCCCCACTGAACTGTGCCTTCCTCAACCCTGTGATTGGGCTGCAGGCACTTTGGTTCATGGCACGGTTCCGAGTGTTTCTACAGATCCGTCCTCAGTACTAGGAGTCTTGTCTGCATCGATCCTGCTTAAGGCGCCATCCTCTGGAGCAGGTTCGATGGAGTGGGGTGTGACCCCGGCTCCAAGGTTGTCCTTTTCAGTTCCAAGCTCCCATCCCTCTTTGGGCAGACCTGCTTTCCAAGCTGTGTAGAGGGCCTTGCTTCTGGAACCATTCCCCCAAAGTCAGAACCCCAGACCTCCTTTCCCTCTGAGCTTCAGCTGTCACAAGCCACCTCCCCTGGACACCAGACAGGAAAGCCACAGGACTCTCTGTTGCAGGGTGCCCCCTCTTCTGAGTCCTCCTCAGAAGCTCCCACTGAGGAGCCCCCACAGAAGAGATCATGCAAAAGAAAGTGCATAGCCTCCCCTGAAGAGTCTCTAACAGAGGATACAGATTTCAATGATGGCGAAGGGTCCCCACGGTCACCCCCTGATGATGTCTCCTTCAGAGACATCCTTGAAATGCTGAAACAGAGGGGTGATTGGAAGCCCACTAACCCTTCTTCCAAGTAGTCCGTGTTTCTGCAGGCTTTCTGTGCCCAGCCATCTACCTCTTGGGTGACCCCACCTGCAGATGAGCTAGTACAACTCATGGTGCAGCATGCCTGGAAGAACCCTCATTCTGTTGAGTTGATCCCTCAGAGACCTGACAAGATACTTTCTGCCCCGGAGGAAAACCCACATTGGTCCAGAGGTTTACCAGTCAATGCTATGGTGGTGGCGGCTGGCATGAAAAAGGATCTCGCCGAAGAGAGTCATATTGTTCACCCACCCAACAGAGAGTCCCAGGCCATGGACAAATTAGGGAAGCAAGTCTTTGCTTCAGCAACTTTTGCCATACAGTCCATGAATTACTTGTCACATTTTACGAGGCTCCAAAGAGACTTGGCTTCCGAACTCTCTGGAACACTCACAGAACAGGTGTCTGACGAGGTAAGGGATAAAGTTGCCCAGCAGCTCTCAACCCTGGAATCGATCTCCAGTTCATCCATGAGGTTGCTCTCACATGCAACTGAAGGGGCAGCTAGAGCTGCGAGTTCAGGCATAGTTATGAGATGTCATGCCTGGATGCACCTGTGTGAGTTCAGGGATCCTTTCAAGTCTTCCTTCCTGAATGCTCCCATCAAAGCAGCTTCCTGTTTTGGTCCCAAGGTGAAGGACACCCTGGCCAGGTGTGAGCAGGACGGTAAGACCCTGTCTGCCATAGGTCTATATTTTTCCAATCCTCAATAGTCTTTTTCCAGGAACCAGAGGAGTGGCAAAATGTGGCACAAAAAATCTTAGGG
The DNA here is from genome assembly GCF_019279795.1 of Protopterus annectens. Lineage (NCBI taxonomy): Eukaryota > Metazoa > Chordata > Ceratodontiformes > Protopteridae > Protopterus > Protopterus annectens. The sequence goes on from NC_056733.1 coordinate 470,477,254, forward strand.
TCCTTTTTGTGCCACAAGTGGTAATGATACCCCCAGGGGCAGAGGGGGTAACAATTCTGGAAGACAGTCCTGCCGAGGCAGAGGGGGTCCATGCAGAGGCATCTGAAGCTGTGAAGACTGGTGGGGTGGAGGGTAACAGGGGCACTTAGTGATGTAAAAAGGGTAATTTTTTATAACTATTTACTACCACAACATAGGTTCACTTGGAGGACATTTTAAGCTTAGCCAATTTCCCTTTTGGTGCTTGAATTAACATTTCCTGATTGGTCTTACCTATCCCATGGCTGATAATTGTATATTAACCCTAGTGAGAATAAATGTGATCATACTGTAGATAATTTTAGGGGACCCATGTAAAGGATGCAGCATTTAGGAACTGCCTCTATCCATTAGTGCATGAGGGGCAATCCTGAAGTACATTTTCTATTACCCATCCTTAGATACAAGTTGCATTTGAATGTGGAGAGGGGTGAGCTTTGTTTTACTTGAATGGATAGTCTGTTCTGGAACAGTGGTAGCCTCTGCAGTATATATCCATCTCTCCACAGCATTCAGTTTAGATACCTAGACTGAGTATTTCTGATGCTATTTGCCTTGCTGATGTTCAGTAGGTCTATCTGTATTAGGTTGGAGGATGCCTTGTATGCCAGACATGTCACCTCTAAGCACTCTGTAGGATACTGAGTATAGTGATATTTCTTTGGGGTGGTCCATGCAAGACCTATTGTTTAGGACTTGCATCCTTTTAGTAAGATATCTATGTGGCTATTCCAATTGTTGGTGGGTCTCGACAGATACATGCCATAGTGGGCATTATACAAAATGACCTAATGAGGGCTTTGTAAAGGGGGACAATAACATCTCTAGATCTTGTCAAAATAATTTGTTTATAAGCTGTGCAATATAGAAATACTTTCTTATGACTCTGGGCACATGTTGGTCAAAAGTTAGGTCACAGTGCACACAAGTTCCCAAATGCCGAACAACTGGGTCAGTTCTCAGGGGGCATTGTTAATTTGGCAGTTCCCTGGAGTAGATGACTTCCAAAATGATACTATAATGTATTTATTTTTTGGAGTTTAGTTTCAATTCATGATTCTGGCACCAGTTATTGTTTGGGACAAACCTTCCTGCATGATGGCTAAGTCATTTGGTGATTCAATAACTGCTTCTAGCTTGCAGTCATCTCAAACTTAGTTGGCCAAAACCCTTTGATATTTCCTTCTACTTTTGAGATGTATATGCCAAAAAGTCTCAGCACTGAACCCTGAGGGACTCTGTTGGTAACTGGTCTCTTCCCCTATTTTGATCTCCTGCATCCTGTGAGCAAGCATACATGTATGCATTCTTTGATTCACCTTCCTGATTGTATTAACTTTATTGTATTAAATTATATTCCTTGTATAATACAGCACCACTTGTTCATAGGTTCATAGGTAGGTACTAGGCTATTGACCCTAGGGCCTATATAAGCCTAGCCAAAAATGTACCCTGGCTTTCGCCACCCAAGAAAATTATTTTCCTGTGCCCCTGTCGAGCAGAGCCACAGAAGTGATCCCTGGGGTGAATTTCCTATTTCCCATCCAGTCATCAAGATTTTTCTTGAAAAGTGCTAATGAGGAGCTCTGTTTGATATAGATAGGTAGTCTGTCCCAGAGTATGGGAAGTCTCTGGGACAGGAATCTATCCCTCCAGCATGTTCTGTTTACTGTGGTGACAAGGTTTAGGTCCCTAGAGTGTGTAGCTCAGAGGGATTGGGATTTCTTTAAGTGGAGCATGTCCAACAGCTCTGGGTTTGACATAGCTTTATATGTTAGGCAGAGATCGCCCCTGAGTAGGCGATATGCGATGGAGTAAAGCTGTAGTTTTTTGAGACGGTCTGCATAGGGCATATGTTTGAGGCCAGTAATCCTCTTTGTGAGGTATTTCTGTGGTCTTTCCAGTTGTTGTAGATGTCTTGTGAGGTACATACCAAAAGGGGCATTGTACTCTATAATGGGTCTAATGAGTGATGAGTAGAGGGGAACAATGACCTTTTTTTTCTGGATGAGAAACCTTTTGTGATGAGGTGAGCCACATAGATGGATTTCCTGACCACTGTGACAATGTGATTATCAAAGGAGAGACTGCTGTCCACCTGTGTCCCAAGGTCTCATCACATTTTCGGCATTAAGTAGACTAAAGGCTATGTGGTAGTTCATGGGTACAGAGTTTTTACCAAAGGGGATGACAATACACTTTTTGGCATTGAGCTTGAGGCCATGGCTTTGACACCAGGCATCTGTCTCAGGCCCTTTTGTAGTATGTCCACATCGTTAGGAGTTTCAATTATGGCTCCTAGTTTGCAGTTTTCTGCAAATTTTGTTAGCCAAAGACCTTCTGTGTTAGTCTGTACTTTAGAGAAGTAGATACCAAACAGGAGAGGACCCAGGACTGAACCCTGTGGTATTCCATTTGTCACTGGCCTGAAGTCGGATTTGGTGTCTGCTACTTTCACAGTGTGGGTTCTGTCCGTGAGCTAGTTGGCAACCCATCTTGTGACATAAAGATTTATACCTAGTTTAGTGAGCTTAACTATAATTCCAGAGTGAGGGATGATGTCAAATCCTTGGCAAGATCTCGATAAGCTGTGTGAACCACCTGACCCTCATCTATGGCTTTGGTGACTGCTTCAAAGAAGTCAGTCAGATTTAGGAGACATGATCTGCCTTTTACAAATCCAAACTGGGTAGGGTCCAGAGTTTTGAGATTACCAATGTCTTTGTTTATGAGTTCCATGATGATACATTCCATGGCCTTGCAGACCAGGCTCGTCAGGCTAATGGGGTGGTAGTTGCCGAGGTCTGTCATGGCTCCCCATTTGTGAAGTGGGATAACCGTCGTGGAGTGCTATTCAGTGGGCACAAAGCCTGAGGTGAGGCTATGATTGAACATGGTACTTAGGTAGGGTGCCAGTTCATTCTGTAGTTCATGTAGAATGCAGCCTGGGATATTGTCAGGTCTCATGGATGCTGCGTTCTTGGCTTTGGACAGTGTATTTTTTACCTGTGCAGCCATGATTACAGGAACTTTGCATTCTTCTGGTATAGAGATGGGCCCTCTAGGGGTGAGAAGGGGGTAAAGTTAGCACTGAACCTATCTGCCAGGATGTTGGCAATATCAGTTGGTTCTGTATATTTAGTGCCATTGTGCTGTAACTCAGAGCAGATCAGAGTGTTGCCATTGAGATTCTTGACATAGCTATAGAATGCTTTGTAGTTGTCTTTAGTCAGTGGCAATTTTGTTTTCGTAACTAGCTTTGGAGGATTTTATGAGGGATCTCAGCTTCTTATTGAGGTTGACCAGGGAGTTCCTCCAGTCATGGGATTTTACTCTTTTTGCAACAGTTTCTTTCTTCTGTTGTAGAGTTTGTTTATGGCAGAGGACCACCAGATTGGTTTCCTTTTTTTGGAGGATAGCATCTTGGTTCTATTAGGGATAGCATGATCCATGCACTCATGTAAGTGCTTATAAAGTGCATTTGTGTAGGATTCAGCAGTTGTACCTCTATTGTCCGTCTGCATGGGTGTCATGAAGTTTGCCACTTCTGTCTTAAGAAGTGTGAAGTTGGCTTTGGAGAAGTTTTTTACAGTGGCTTCCCTAATTGGTGGTGGGGGCGGGATGTAGATGTCTAGGGTGATTAGCTTGTGGTTGGATCTGACCGACAAGGAATTGACCTCTGGTGTGGAACACCGGTTGCCCATGTTGGTAATGACCAGGTCTAGGATATTGGTGCCCCTGGTGGGGGTGTGAATAAGTTGATCCAAGGCATTGGAATTTATGAATTCCAGAAAACGTTGAGCAAAAGAGTTGGTACATGAGTAGTTTTCCCAGTTAATGGTAGGGTAGATGAAATTTCCCATTATTAGGGTGTTGGGTTGTACCCTAATACTTTCCAGTGTATCAAGAAATGAGGAGTGGGAATCCTGGGGCATGATGGGGGGGTCTGTAGCAAGCTGCAATTTGGATTGCGGTCTTGCCCAGAGTTAGTTGCACTTGGATAATCTCGGATGCATTATGCTGTGCAACTAGCCTGGAGGTGTGGATATCCTTAATGAATATGGACACGCCTCCACCTTTAATGCTTCGTTCTAGGTTAGGTAGCTGAAAGGTGTGGTATGAATTATAGCCTGGTAATGCAGGGGTGCTCTCTGGAGCTTTGAACCAGGTCTCTGTCGTTGCACAGATGTCGATGTTCTCCATTTTAAGGACTGCCTCGAGTGAGTGCATTTTGAGGTTTAAACTTCTAGCATTGAGTAGCATTACCCTCAGATTTTGCTTGCTTGTACCTGTTATGGTGGTGAATTTGTCATTTGAACCTTGCCTAAAAAAGGCACTATAGGGATGACAAGAGTTTTAGCCAGTATCCAGAATCCTAAGGGCGACAGGTGCAGGCCATCTCTGGTTGCAAAGCATTGTGGTCTGTCGATCATGTCATCCCAGGCAGACAAATACTGGATCCCCTTAGAATGACACCAGAAGCTTAGCCAATTGTTGAAGTCAATCATTTTGTCCTTGTACTGTGGTATAATTCTGGGTGATGGCAGGATGCTACTCAGGGCTAGGGTCATACCTGCCTGGGCTACAAGATTGGAGAGCTCCTCCATGTCTCTTTTCATGTTGTCCATGGAGGTATATCTCAGGTCATTCACACCAACATGGACAATGACAGGGTCATATTTGTACTTGTGGAGTGACCTGAGTGCGTGCATTATGTGGCAGATCCTGGCACCTGACAGGTAGCTGACAGTAACTTTCTCCTTGTTTAGCCTGGTGAGTGGAACATCAGTGTGCCTGACTATAGAGTCACCTATGACTAGAGTGTTGGGTATGTTGTTATGCCTTATGGGCTGTGATTGAGTGGCGCACTGAGTTTGTGGGCTATGTGTCATTTGGGTTGTGTTGGGGGGGGGTGGAGATTGCTTGCGTTTCTGCTTTGGAGGTCCCTGTTGCTTGGGCAGGTTTTTATTGAGAGCCTCCGTGAATGTAGGTGTGTGTTTTGAGTTTCTACGTGTGTGTTTTGGTGGTGTAGGTTTTGAGGGACTATGGGATGAGTGTGGTGTGGTGCAAGTGTTTACCTTCTCCTCTTGACTGTCTAGTCCAGTCTTGGGTGAAGAGAGCTTTGCTTCCAGTTTGGCTATATAAGTGCATCTCTCACAGGTTGTAGTGTTGGGTGATCCGAGGAGAGGGTTGTCTGTGTACATGAGGCAATTGCTGTATTGCCCCAAGATGCCCAGATTCATCAGGTAGACAGGAGAAATCACCAGGAGCTGACCCTTAGACATGCCTGGCTAGGTGCTTATTTATTAAGTACTAAAAACTGCTTTCCTCTAGACAAGTGAGGAAAGTTGAGTGCTGTAGTAATTTGCAGCTTATTTAGTGCTTACAATGAGTTCTGAAAAAGTGCCGAGTTCAAAGAAACAGATTTGAGTGCTGAAACTAGAAAACTGGCTAGTTCTAAGAAACAAAATTAAACTAGAAGGCTTCCCTCCAACACAGAAAGGCTTGGGGGCTCAGAAGCCTACAAGCAGTATAGACCACTTACAGGAAAGGTAGGAAACAAGCTTAAAATTTTTTTTTTCTTTCCCAGATGCTAGAATGTGTTTTAAATTTGTAGTTTGGAGCAGTCTTCTAGTAAGCAATGAAACAAAATGTATGAACCAATAATGACAAAACTACCCATTTCAGAAAAGTTCAACCATAAAAGGCCACTCAAACTTCTGTAATTACAATCCACCAGTATCAGTAAATATGCAAAATCTCTACAGAAGTAGTCATCTAAATAATTTCACATTAAAGTGATCTGTAACTGAAGAGGTTGCTGCTAGCAAACAACTTTATATTTAATTATTCCATCTACAAATAAAGTGCCTGTTGCCCTTGAAGAATAAATTGCCTATGCTACATTAAAAAAAAATGATGAGCTAGTAATTTTGCAATGGGAAATGGGGTCTATATCAGAACAATGAAAGCACATATGTGCGACTACATAAAAGTCAACACATACTACGTGAAACGTGTAAATAGCGAACGGCCAAATAATCACATTTTTTCCTAGTGAAAAAAATTCACATGGCCGTTCGGAAAAAATAAAAATTAAAAAACATTATCAGGTGGGGGATTCACCCCCAACATGGGAGGCTGTGCCCCCCCACACCCCTAACTAAATATACTAACTCCAAGATCGCACTAAAGCAAAGGAAAGGGCAACTCCATGTAGTTGGCCAACTACCTCCTTGCCCTGTGCGGTTCGATGAATATGTGTCGCTTTTTACTTGTTCGCTCAAAAGCAGTTTCATGCTTCTAACATAGACCCGGGAAATGTATGGAAAACTGATAACAGAAACATAGTTACTAGGTAACTACTCCAAAGGAGGACATTCATAGGACTGCAGCATCCACTCCCTTTAAAGTACAACACAATACAGTATCAGTGATCCATCTGCATACTGTGGGAGTAGAACCCAAGGCCTTCTGCATCAAAAGCAAGTATATTACCTGTTGTGCTACTAACAATGCAAACCGCTTAGCATAATTAACACTAAACTTCTCTTCCCCTGAAGCTCTCAGCTCCTTTTAAAATCCACTTGACACTCAACTAAACCTCTGAACCTCACAGCACAAGAAATCTGGAAAAAGACAAAATTTATTTGGGGGGCGGCAAAGGTCCAAAACCAGGGGCACATTTTAAATATTGCTTGTATAATCTTAGAAAGTTGCTAAAATAAAGTGTTTTGTGTTACAATGTGTTTCCTGAAAGATAAGGAGACTGAAACTTAAAGGCCTATCATTATTTAGTAAATTCAGTTCTCACTGATTTGCTAGAAAACCATAAATTTTAAGAGGAATATACCAAAAGTATGAGCTAAATATTCTGTGAAAATCTGGACAGTTGAGAGCTATGGACTCAACACCCTGAATCACAAGTGGTGGTATGGGTAGAGAATTCAGGCTCTCATATGAGCCTGAGTAACAGTAACCACCAGGTATACTTAACTGGGGCATTTTACACACAGACACCTACAAATAAAAGAACAAAAGTCTCCTTACCAGCATGACTCTGGCTCTGGCAGCACCAACAGAACAGTGGCAGCATAACCCCTGTAACACAGAACAATAAGAGAACAAGAGCAGCTAGTTTAGTTAGTTTAACTTCCCGCGCAAATCCACGTTAGCGTAAAATCTCCACTTCATTAATTTTTTCCACCAGGTCTTGCAGCTGTAAAAGTGGGAGGCTCCCCCGCCCTCTGGCTGTATGGTTCCGGCACCCATGGGTCCACATAATCAGGGACCCAGGGATTCTTTCTCTGGGCAGCCTTATCAGTGCTCCTGAAGAGTGGCCCAATTGCTTTCCGCTGGAAGCAGCTGGGGGTCATTTCTCTCTGCACCAAGCTGCCTGGCATTCAATAACCACTGATCTTTAGGTGCAGAAGATAATAACCAGAGGTTACACCTTTTCCTCTCATCACTTATCCAAAACTTCCAAAAAAACTTCTGATGTTCCACCCAGTCAAAGGGAAGAAGCAGCTGCAGAAATAAACAAGCTGTATCAAAAAAAGAGTCATCCAATTAGTCCCACCAGACCACTGCAGATCTGGAATTACTCAAGATTCTTTTTGATGCCAAAAAAGACAGGGGACTGGAGACCCATTCTGGATCTCAGCAATTTGAACAAGTCTGTTGTCCAAATGAAATTCCGGATGATAACTGTTCAGTTCATTCTCCCTTTTCTAAGGGAAGGTGATTGGATGTGCTGGCTAGATCTCTGGGATGCGTATTACCACATCAAAATAGACAAATGCTCCAGGAGTCTACTTTGCTTCCGACTTGGAGCCAATTATTACCATTTTCGTGTACTGCTGTTCGGACTCTCTACAGCCCCCAAGAGTGCTCACAAAGTGCATGGCAGTGGTTACAGCTCACTTGAGACTACAAGGATTCCAGGTGTTTCTATACTTGGACGATTGGCTCCTTACTGCCCCCACCAAGCATCTTCTGGTAACAGCCCTGCAATACACTCTTTCCCTGGTAAAACTTTTGTGGATAGCCATAAACTGGGAGAAATCCAACCTTGCTTCAGTCCAGAACTTAGACTTCATTAGAGCAGTCTTCGACACCCATTCTTGTCTGGTGTCGCTCCCAGCTCACAGACTTCAGAGACTGAGGCTCCAACTCTGGGTGATACTCTGTCCAAACAAAGCCTCAGCGAGATAAATTCTTCAAGTTTTAGGATCTGTGGCAGCTTCCATACCAATAGTGCCTCTTGCAAAACTGCATATGTGAATACTTCAATGGCTTCTACTTTCTCAATGGTTTCCGAATTACCACCCTCTAAGCTTTCAAATTCAGATAACCAATTCTTGCAAGCAGGACCTTCTTTGGTGAATGATGCCAGACACAGAACTTTGGAACCATCCATTCCAGCCTCCCAACCCAAAGCCATTGTGACCATGAATGCTTCCCTGATAGGATGGGGGGGGGGGCACTTCCAGGGAAAAACAGTCCAAGGCACATGGTCCATGTTGGAGGCCAACCTGGACATCAACCTTCTAGAACTGAGAGTGGTGCTGTTAGCGTTGCAAGCGTTCCAACCTGTTCTCCCTTCTGGAACAATTGCAATTCAGTCGGACAACATGTTAGTAGTCTGGTATATCAACAGCAAGGAGGAACCAAGTCCTATCCCCTGTGTCAAGTGGCCAGGAGAATTTAGCAGTGAGAGACAGCTTCCAACTGCTTTCTAATAGCAATGCATATCCTGGGGATTTCTGACATGATTGCAGACAAGTTGAGCAGATGTAGTCTCCTGCCTCATGAGTGGTCCCTCAATCCAGATGTAGTGGCAGAAATCTTCAGCTGTTGGGGCCAGTTTTGCTGTGACCTATTCATCTCCCCATCAAACAACAAATGCAGCAGCTATTTTGCACTATTCACCCCACAGGGGGAGTCCCCAAGGGATGCTCTGATTCATGATTGGCCCATGAGACTGCTATATGCCTATCCCCCCATTCCTCTGATACCCAAATTCATAAAGAAAGCTATTTGGTTGAAATGCAAAGTGATGCACATAGCCCCCTGTTGGCTTCGACAAGTTTGATTCCCTTTCCTTCAGCCTCATCTGTTATGTCAACCGTGGATCCTGGACCCTCTTCCAGACCTGATTTCTCACGCCCAAGGGTTGAGTCACCCAAACCTATCCAGTCTCAAGTTGACAGCTTAGTTTCTCCACTTCTGTTAATGGCTAGGCAGGATGACCTTACCTCACCTGTTTGTGACATTATTCTGGCTACTCATAAACCATCCACCAGAAGACCATATTTAAACAAATGGAAAAGGTTCTCTATTTGGTTAAAGAAAAAGATGCTAGATCCGTATTCAGCTCCAGCCACAGCAGTTTTACAATACCTATCTAAATTCTTCAAAGATGGAGCTGCAGCTTCTACCATATGAGTACATCTACTGGCTATCTCCAGCTATCATAATGGGTTGGATAATTCTCCCCTCATCTCGCTTTGGTTATGCAAAACTTTTCTTAAAGGGGTCTCTCACATTAGGCCTCCAATCAGACAACCTATAGAGCCATGGAATCGTATGTTAGTTCTTCAGTCTTTAATTCAACCCCCTTTTAAGCCTGCAGCGAAGTGTGATCTCAAATTCTTGTTGTAGAAATCCCTTTTCCTGGTAGCCATCATGTCAGCCAGGCAAATTTCTGAGCGAGCTTCAGACATTATGCACCAAAAGGCCCTATCTAATCTTCCACAAGGACAGAGTATCACTCTGGACAAACCCATCTTTCCTCTCCAAAGTTGTTTCGGACTTCTCCATCAATCAGACCATTGATTTGCCAATATTCTTCACAAATCTTTCTAATAAAGGGGAATACTATCTACATTCCTTGGATGTGCACAGACAAATTAGATTTTATTTAGACAGGACCAAAGCAATACATAAAACTGACCAACTTTTTATTTCCTTCTCTGGGCCTAGAATGGGAAATTCTGTGTCCAAGGTAACTTTATCAAAATGGTTAAGGGACTGCATATCCTACATTTATTTATTTGCAAAAAAACCTATGCCACAGAATGTTAAAGCCCATTCTACTAGATCTATGGCAACATCTGTAGCCTTCCATTCTAGAGCTTCTTTGGATGATATCTGTGCAGCAGCCACTTGGGCTAAACCCCACACTTTTATCAGTCATTACAAATTGGATGTGGTCTCCAGAGGGAGAGCTGCCTTTGGCTCATTGGTGCTCAGGAACATTCTTCCATAAGTGCCGCCCAAGGAATGCAAGGTAGGTGGGGATTCTGTCCTATCAGTGATGAATGGAAAGAAGATTAACAACATCAGATAAAGAAGTTATGTCTCACCATAATGTTTAATCTGTGTTGTTGATCTTCTTTAATTCATCACTACCCACCCTCCTTCCCCCGACAAAGGCTCCTGGGGGATACTTTGGGTCCAAGTGGTGAGTTAGGACATTTGCAAAGAAATGGCGTCTGCTTTACTACTACAAGATGGGCAAACTCTATCTGAGGTAACAGGGAGAAGGGCACTATGGGTAGAAGCTTAGCTCATGAATTTTTGGCTGGCGCGAGCTTGGTATTAGGCCGATTTGGTTCTGAGGGCTCATCCCATCAGTGATGAATGAAAGATCAACAACACGGGTGGAACGTTATGGTAAGACATAACTTCTTTTTTCATCTAGTTAACAAAATACATTTACCTTAGAAGGAAATTAATTTCAGTGTTTAGACTCTGCATATATGAAATCAATTCTTAAAACAGTTAAGATGCAGGTTTTTAAAACTCCATTAATATCAAAATAAAAATTTTTGTGTTTTCCTTTTGCACATCCCTCTAGATTTAAGGAAACTCAGAACAATGTTAAACTGAATTTACTAAAATGGAATGGATTAGTATTATGATCTGATTGCTTTGAAAAAGAATAAGCTAAGTCCCCACAATATTTAATGAAAGAACATAAGTTGGATGAATCTGCTAACCAGTTAATATTATCCATCGGTTAAGAAATTAAATGAATTTGTGGATAATATGAGTGAAGAGGTACAGAACATCACCCCCCCCCCCATTATATGAATATATGAATGCTATTATCAAAGGTCAATTGACATACAAAGGAAGCCTGTCCAAGTTATATAAATTAATTATAAATAATAATAATAATAATTTTAATTCAAAATTATGGAACTTTTTAGACAGCGGTGGATTGAGTAACTCAGTAGATGGTAAGAATAAAGCTTTGATACTTAAATCAGTTTGTAAAACTTCAAGTTTATACTGAAAAGTTCTTATGTGGAAAGTTATATATAGAATGTTTGTGACTCCATATAAAATCTCTAAGTTTAGTAAAATGACTTTTCAGTTTGTTGGAGATGTAGTAAAGATGGAAAATCTGATTGGTTAAACATGTTTATGGATTGTGAAAATTAAATGTATATTAGGAAGAGATAAGTATGTTTTTAAAGAGTTATAGTAATAATTGATGTTCATCGTGTTTCACTGTTGCAGTCATTACACTTGGGTTATCCTGCTGGCAGGCTACCCGCAGTCGGCCTGAATTCCACAGTCTTGGTCCGGCGTCAGTTGCTGTCACCTCTTCCCTGATGTCAGTGCGCCAGGGGTATAAAAGATGCAGCTGATGCCATTTTCTTCACTCTTTCTCGCCGCGCGGTGCCCGACGCAAAAGCAGTTCACAAGTGCCGGTCGTCCGACTCCTGAGATTTTCGTATTTGAATTTCAGATCCAAAGTCTTCAATAAAGCTAAGTACCCCATTGGGGAAACTTTTTTCTTGCTCAAGACCGATGAACGGAAAAAGTTAACAATTGTATTTCTTGTGGGAAGCAAATACCTCATAAGGATTTTCATTCTTACTGTATTCCTTACCTAGGCCCTGATCACAACGTTGCTAGTTGTCGGTTTTGTGCTAGATTTAACCAACGCACTATAAAGCGTCGGTACGATTTTGCTTTTCATTACTTTGGCCGAAGGTTTAACTATATAATGCCGTCGGAACAACCAATGACCGGAATTCATAAAAAGCACAAGGATAAAGAAAAGGACAGGCATCCGAGGTCCAAAACCGACGACGAAGCCTCTTCTAGGCCAGTTGCCGGTTCGCCGGTGCTCAGTGAGGCACTTTCGCAGCCCCTGACTCCCGCTAGCTCAGAGCCACAGGCCACCTCTGACTCCCACATGGAGACAACTAGGCCTCTGGATACTCAAGGTATTGGCCCTTCGGAAATCAGTCCCTCAGATGGGTCCAGAGCCGTTGAGCAGGCATCAGCTTCTGAGGGTGTTTTCAGACCTACACAACTTTATATAAAGCCTACTTCAGCATCCAAGACAAAGTCTAAAGCAAGTTTTAAAGACAAGGAAACAAGTACAGCATTCTCCAGGACTGACTTCTATGCCTAAGAAACAGATGCTCAAATTGGCCGAAGACCTAATTACTTTGATCAGGGGTTCCCATCCCCCTCCTGTAAAGAGGCCTAGGCAAGATACTGAATATGATTCCTCTGATCAGGTTTCCATTTCTTCTGATTCTTCTTCAGAACAGGGATATTCTATTCCTCTCTTTGAGCATTCTGATGCTGAAGATTCTATTCCTTCAGCTTCTCCTCCTGAGGATTACTCATTTGGGGAAACCCTGCATAACATGAGGGAGCATTTCCACTGGGAGAGCCAGGATTATTCAGATTCTAAGAAAAGGCTTAGAGACTTTCTGTTACTGCCTCAGCACAGACCTCTTGCAATTCCTCCTGTTCTAGACATAGTAGATGATGTATTTTCAGAGTCCGGCCTGTCTCCAGACTCTATACCTCCTGCACCTGTTAAGCCGGACAGATACTACAGGGTTCCAGATTCCCATAAATTTATATATAAAAACCCTGCTGCTGACCCAGAAATTATCTCACAGGGTCCCAAAGGGGTCAAGGCCACTTCTGCTAAAAACTCTGTCCCCTCAGATAGAGATTCTAGGGCTCTGGACAGATGGGGGAAAAAGTCTACACTTTTGCTACCTTGGCTGTAAGGGCTTTAAATTGTCAATTTCATATGCTCAAATATCAGCAATACCTAATGACTTTGTTAAAACAAAAATTGTTGACAAATTCTGAATGTTCTGAGAACAAAGAATTGCAGGATTTATTGCATGCAGCTGAGCAAGTGGGAAAACATACTTTGCAATGTGGTTATGATTCTCTGGAGGCCTCGTGCAGGGCCACAGTTACAGGTTCTGTTATTAGAAGGCATGCTTTTTTAAAGGAACAGAGTCTGCCTGATCATGTTAAAGCAAAATTTTTGGATGCTCCATTACAGCATGATACTTTGTTTGGTGTTAAGGCAGAAGAGGTGTTGAAGAAAATGGAGGATAAAGCTAAATCTATGCAGACAGTAAAGGATTTCTTACAGGTACAGCCACCCAGATTTAGCAGGAACTGGCCTTCTAAGAATTGGTCCTTTCCAGTGGCAAACAGACCACAAAGAGGCAGATTCAGATGCCCTAGAGGCAGGCAAAAGGCCCAGGGCTCATAAAGGCCCAGACAATGGGGTACTTCTACCTCCAAAAGCAGAGAAGACAGGTCACAGCCTTATAGGAAACAGTCCCAATGACTTCCCTCTACAAATGCCAAGTACTTTTCTTTTGGCAGCTCCCTTAGGGGAAAAGTTAGCACTTTTTTCACAAAATTGGCACAGAATCACCCAGGACAAATGGGTCTTAAATATAGTCTCTCAGGGCTACAGGTTCCACCTTCACACCCTTCCAAAGGCAAAAGGTATGCCAGACCTGCCACACAATCAATGGGCAGAGGCACAAAAACAAGTTTCATCTCTCAAGAACATGAGGGCTATTCAGCCAGTGCCACAAGAGCAGGGACAAGGATTTTACTCAAGACCTTTCTTAGTACCAAGAAAGGACAAAGCCCGGAGGCCAATTCTGGACCTGTCTATTCTAAACACTTTTCTGGACGTTCCAAAATACAAAATGTTGACTCTGCAGCAGCTTTTGCCTATGCTGGGCAAGAAGGTTTGGCTTGTAACTTTGGACCTCAAAGAGGCATACCTGCATGTCCCAATCAGACAATCTTGCAGAAGATACCTCAGATTCATAGCTGGCTCAATGCACTACCAATTCTCTGCTCTGCCCTTTGGCTTGTCTACTGTGCCCAGGGTTTTCACAAAATGCCTGGGACCAGTAATTGCATTTTGCAGACAAAGAGGAATTCAAATATTTCCCTACTTGGGCGACTTCCTTATTCAAGCAGAGACCAAAGACATTCTACTAAAGTATCTGGCGTTTGTAAAAAGATTGCTAATTTGCCTAGGGTACACAGTAAACGAAAAGAAATCAAAACTAGTACCCTCTCAAGAGATAATATTCCTGGGTGCAAGCTTAAATACAACTGCCCAGATGGCTTATCTCACGCCAGACAAACAAAGGCAACTGACTTCTTACTTCAAAAACATGGCAACAAAGACCCAGTTATCTGCAAGAAAAATTCTGCAGGCTCTGGGCTACATGACATCCTGCATTCTGCTAATTCTATATGCAAGACTGCATATGAGGAAACTACAATGGTATCTAAAAAGTGTTTGGACTCAACACTGCCACAGCCTGGAAACATTAATTACTCTCATTCCCTGCCTGCAACAGGAGTTTCGATGGTGGGCACAGGCCTGTCATCACAACAAGGGACAGCCATTTGCTTTACCCACAGCCAGGCAGACATTAACAACAGATGCATCAGATTATACCTGGGGGGGCACACATGGCAGGAAAATGTATTCAGGGCACATGGCCCACAAGCCAAATGCATCTTCATATCAATCAAAAAGAGATGCTAGCTGTACAGAATGCACTGACAGCCTTCAAGGACCTACTTCTTCCAGGACAACTGCTGATAAAGACGGACAATACTACAGTCATGTGGTACATAAACAAGCAAGGAGGCACACATTCCTACCCCCTCTGTAGACAAGCTATGACTTTGTGGAATACAGCATTGACTTATTAAGTACACCTGCAAGCACAATTCCTGCCAGGAAGGACAAATACCTTGGCAGACGAACTAAGCAGAAACCTCATGGATCCTCACGAGTGGAAACTAGATCCACAAATCTTCAAAATGATAACAGGGGAAATGGGGATGCCCAGACATAGATTTATTTGCCTCCCCTCACAACTGCCAGCTACAAAGATTCTGCACTCAGACTTATCACGAACAAGCATGGAAAGTGGATGCACTTTCATTCAGCTGAAAAGCCCTCACAGTATATGCTTTCCCTCCTCTGCCTCTCCTCCCCAAGGTACTCCTAAAGGTCAGACAAGAGAAGCCAAAAATTATCCTGATTGCCCCAGACTGGCCACACCAGCACTGGTACCCAATCCTAAAGAGCTTGTCTCAAGGCCCAGCCTGGACATTACCTCAAATTCCTCATTTGCTGACCGAACAAAACAATCAGATCCTACACAGCCAACTCAGAACCCTAAGTCTGGCTTCATGGCGGATAATGTAATCCTTCAGAACACACCTCTCTCTAAAGCAGTTATGGATGTTATTTTGGAGGCCAGGAGGCCCAGCACCAGAAAATCTTATGCAGAAAAATGGAAGAAATTCTGTGCTTGGAACCAGGCACAAGGAATTGACATGCTTGTTCTAAATATTCCTCAGATTTTACAATACCTAACTGAGATGCTGGACAAAGGCCTATGCTTCTCATCAATTAAG
This sequence comes from Protopterus annectens, assembly GCF_019279795.1. Taxonomy (NCBI): domain Eukaryota; kingdom Metazoa; phylum Chordata; order Ceratodontiformes; family Protopteridae; genus Protopterus; species Protopterus annectens. Next base: position 470,493,043 of record NC_056733.1, read on the forward strand.
ATCCATGCCTCTGCCATTTCAGCTCATTACAATACAGACCCACCTATTTTCTCTCATCCACTGCTAAGGCAGTTTCTCAGAGGGGTCAAAAACATAAGACCTCCAAGGAGAGCTCCAATACCTGCATGGGACCTCAATTTTGTCTTGGAAAAACTCATTCTGTCTCCTTTTGAGACAGCTAATACAGCTGAGATAAAATACTTAACATGGAAAACAGCTCTTCTCCTAGCAAAAACTTCAGCAAGAAGAGTCTCAGAATTACAGGCACTAATGGCTGTGGAACCTTTTATTATTTTCCATCAGGACAGGGTTTCTCTAAGGACAAACCCAAAATATATGCCTAAGGTAGTGTCCAGTGTGGCCCTTAACCAAACCGTACATTTGCCTACCTTTTATCCAAACCCACAGAATAAGGGGGAGAGACTTCTGCATTCTTTGGACATACACAAACAGCTACGCTTTTACTTGGACAAGACTAAAGCTTTCAGAAAGACTGAGCAACTCTTAGTGGCATATGCTGCAGGATCGCAAGGGAAAACTATTTCAAAGCAGACTATTTCAAAATGGATAGGCCAATGCATTAATTTCTGCTATTCACAACATGGCAAATCAGTGCCTAAGGGCATTAGGCCACATTCTACCAGAGCAGCAGCCACTTCAACAGCCTTCCTCAGAGGAGTACCAACCAAGGACATTTTGGAGGCTGCAACCTGGACTTCAGTGCACACTTTCACAAAGCACTACCACTTACCTCTTTACTCTAAATCCAGGGCAGGCTTTGCCACTGCAGTTCTGCAGAGCCTCATAGCCACTCCTAATTCTATTTAGGCCCAGCCTCCCAACCTTAGCTTTGGGATTCAACCCAAGTGTAATGACTGCAACAGTGAAACACGATGAACATAGTACAGTTGTATACCTACCATAAATGTAGATGTTCAAGTGTATTCACTGTTGCAGTCCAGGGTACCCTCCCACCATCCCCCTTTCTAATTGCTAGGACTTATCTGTACTTCTCTATTCTATAAAACCTATGTGGTGTATTTGCTTGTAGATTAAGTTTATGTGCTTGCTTTTTTATGAACAGAATTTTTTAGCCTACCCTTTTGGGGGCACCTGACATCTGGGGCAAGGAAAACTGAAGAAAATGGCGTCAGACGCATCTTTTATACCCCTGGCGCACTGACGTCAGGGAAGAGGCGACAGCAACCGACACTGGACCAGGACTTTGGAATTCAGGCCGACTGCGGGTAGCCTGCCAGCAGGATAACCCAAGTGTAATGACTGCAACAGTGAATACACTCGAACATCTACATTTATGGTAGGTACACAACTGTACTTTCTTTAACTAGATCAGTAATACTAATAAACGGATGACTTCCAAGATGGCTGCACATTGAGTAACAGTTTTATTCTAGCTATCCCTGTGTGAAAACAGAAACTTAGCAGAGAAAGCCTGTGGACCTGGGTAAATTTCAGTAACTGCCTAGTAATTTCACTGTTTGGATGACAGAAAAAAAGAAAGACAGAGGACTTGAAGGAAAATCAGCTATAAAAGGTGAAGACAAAACACTGACTGTGAAAACTACTGCATCTGTTCAGCAAAAAGCAGTGCAAGCTTAACACATGACTTCCAGAAACCTAGAGGAAAGTATAAGACAACTGCACACAGACCTGATTAAAATAATTTGAACACCGATGGAGTATATCAACGCAAACAACAAAAGGTTAGAAAAAATGGAAGAAACTTTAAACAAATATTCAGCTGAGGTGATAAAACTGCAAAACCAGAGGTCAAAATGAAGAAAAGGATGGCCGAATATGAGACTAAACAAGAAGAGATGTTCCAAAAAATAATACAATTAGAGGACAAAGCATGTAGGGAAAACCTGAGATTTTCTGCTGTATCAGAGAAGCTGGTAGGAACAGACTGTATCAATTTTATGAAAACACAAATATGCAACTGGACTGTTACTCCACAACAGGAATTGTTAAATGAAAGAGCACATTTTGTGTATGCTCCAAACCTGGCTAAGAGAAAACAACCTAGATCTTTAATAGTAAAGATGCAATCTTGCCAGCAGAAGGAGTTGATTCTGGCAAAACTGTGTCAGAAGGGCAAAGTACTAAAAGTGGGAGACAGCAGAGCATTTGTGGAGAATGACTACTCATTGTACACTAGGCAGAAGAGGAGTACATTTCTTCCATTATTCAGGGAATCTCGATAAGCAGCAAGTGTGAACTTCAAACTGATGTACCCTGCTATCTTTAAAATATTTTCCCCGGAGAGGCAAAATCATTTTTGATGAAGTACATGCTAAGGAGGAAATACAAATGTTTATCCAACAAAAAGTGAGCTGTGAAACAGAAGGAGATTCTGCTTGTTATTCAGTAATAAAGAATACAGAGAGAATGTGCCAGTAAAACCTTTTCCAATGTTTCAGTGGAAAATGCTTGAGAGAGGGAAAAAAGACAACAGTCAACTAGAAGAATTAACAGTACACTGGAAATGATGCAGAGACAGGATATGGGAGATGGAGATGAATAAGAATAAAACCAGTAACTTGGGAATTGACAACTGTGGGATTACAAAACAATAATTATGTTTATGAAACATGATAGAACAAGCAAATATGGAAATATTGGACTTTTTTTGGACTCTATTAAACTAGTAGGAGACTCTAAAGCATACGTCCTACTTCATGTCATTAATGTTCAGAAAAATACTTAGGAGAGGGGAAACAGGATGGAGAAAGTAACTGTAAGTAAAACAAAACTTTTCTTAATGCTACTATTTTAATAGTGTATGGTTTACTTTGCATGGTATAAAGTAAAAAATGTGTCAGTTATTTTTAAGTGTAATGGGGATACTAATGTACATTGGTGCTCCTGTTTTTCCCCCCTTTTTCCTTTCTCTCATCTTCTCTCTTTCACCTTGTTAAGTTTTAAGAAATGTAGCCATCACAATGTAAAAAAGAAGAAGAAGAAGAAAAAATCTGGTTAAAAGAGCATGACAAAATAAAAAGTAGTGTGTGCTTTTCTTATTCTTGTATAGGGGAATGGCTGAGTTATTGCCCTTAGCTTGCTCTGGTAACAGGTTTTAAGAGAAAGCAAGTAAATGAAAAATAATATTGAATATTATAAGGCTTTTTTCTAGTAAATAAATTTATGCATAACAATTTTGTATCTGGTTCTCATGTCTCTAGGAGACAATCTGATAAAGAGAAATGGCTAGGAAACAATGTTCTCTGAAAGCATTCAAGTGTTCTCCCAGCTGAGAGAGTTATAAGGATAAGACAATACCAGACAGCAGTTAGTATAAGCACAAGCTGCACCTTGCGTCTTAGCACTAATAACTTTACTTTTAAGTTATCTCAAGTCTGTGAGTGTGGCTGTCAGTTTGGAATATTTGTTCCTGGTAGAAGATTAAAACTTCATTATTTAAAGATATACATAGTTTTGTGTGCTATTATTAAGTTACCATGTTTTATGGGGTATTGGGGATATTTCTGAGGGATTTCAATAAAACAAAAAGTTTTGTAAGATGTGAAATAGGCTCAAATGAATATGACAAGAAACAACTGTATAAAAATCAACCTGCCAAACAGTGTGTGCAATTAACATAAAGGTGGGAACTAGACACTTAACAAAAACTGTTGCACATAAATGGTGGGAATAATAACTTTTTAAGACAATGACAAGGATTTTATCTGGGAGGGAAGATGGCAACAGTCAAGTGAGATAAGTTGATTCTTCCAATAGAACAAGGTGGATTGGGGTTTCCCAATTTGAAGAATTATTTCAGAGCTATACAGCTAAGGCTCCTATACATAGCACAACCAGAAACCTATAATGCAAAGTGGAAAGGGATGATGATGAAATGGAGGGGGGGGGGCTCAAGAAACAAGGAGAGACTGGGATTTTGGAGAAATTTAAGGAGAATAACAATAATCATACAGAATATTATATTCATAAAGTAGCAGAAAGTATTCTAAAAACTAAGCCAGCACAGGAATGGAGAAGGGAGATTCTGCCGATAGGGATGACTATAATTAGGGATACATGCAATAGGCAAGAGGGGTCTAGAATTTATTGGAAAAATTAGCAAAGGAACCAAGGTATTAAGAGCAAATAACTAGAGAGGGAAAGGTAATAGAATGGGAAGATGCCAAGAATTTATTTACACTGCAGGTTACAGATTGCTTTCCCTATAAAGGATTGATATCAGAGTATAGGCATAGAGAAAGAAATAGTGGGTCCTAAACAAAAGACCAGCACTGGTAGAGTTTTTAGTAGAATATAGAACAGAAGCTGCTGTTAAAAAAGGAATAATTATTAGAGCATACAAAATATTGCACGTGAACTATCAGAATCAGTCAGAGTAGGTTGGAAAAGATTGGGAAGAGAGATTGGATAGGCAACTCACAAAGAAACAATGGAGGGTATATGTTTATCTCCCAAGTATGCAACAAAATCTAGATGATTTAGGATTTTTGCTTGGAAATATTTACATAGATATTTTTTTATCCCAAGTAGACTTTAGAGAATTTTTCCTCAGGTAGACAGAAAATGTTGGAGGTGTGATGGGGAAGAAAGAGGTCATTGGGAACATATTTTCTGGGACTGTAATAAGTTGGTTTGCTTTAAAGATTCTCTACAGACTACTCTATCAGAGATACTTGGTGAGCAAATTAGTGTAACTAGGGAAATTATTTTTCTGAGCTATAATACAGAATCAGAATTGCCTAGACATAGTAAGGCCTTGATGAGTCTAATTATGGTGGTTGCCAAAAACACAGTTACTAGAAAATGGACATCAAAGCCTAAACAAACTGTACTATAAATAGTGAATATAGTAACATAGATAATACAACTGGAACTGGGATATTTAGAAAAGGGTAGGAGCAAATTACATAGGAAAAAAACGGGAACTGTGAGAACAATACACACAGGGAAGGAAGCCAGTTTAAAAGAGACAGGATTTGAATTACATATGTAATGTTTGACTAACAATTATTGGGTAGATTATAAGTGATTTATAATGTTTGCAACTAAAATTGTGAAGATACTGTCTATGATATAAAACACTTGCAACTGGCACCAAGTCAATATGGTTTGTTTTCATTTATATAAATGTATGATTGCCTGTGATACAACTGATATTTTAATAAATATGCTTCTTGTTAAAAAAAGGCAATACTAATAAATGTTCCAATTCCTGTATCTGTAAAAGCCAAAGAGTAAAGACTCTTTTGGGGTCACATGGCAGTTGCCAGAAATGTTACTACAAAAAATTGGAAATCAAACTTAGTTCCTACGTTCAAAGAATTTTTAAATTTTGAAAACTGCTATGTAAAACTGAAAAAGAAGTGATCAGAATAAGATTTGGAAATCATAGTAAGATCTTTAGTCGTTGGGATTACCTTGAAGTGCTACTATTGAAATATCAAGATTCTTAATGTGTTAATTGTATACAATTACTTTGATTATTCAATATATTTGTATCATTGTATAATAATATGTGAAGTTGAATTTCTTCCTTTCTGCGAATATATTGTAAATATGTTACATTAATAAAAATGTTCTAAAAAATATTGAGTGAGTAAATGACTATAACTATAACTAAGGGAATGCTTCTTTTCAGCTGGGACATAAGATCTAAATTGTATAGACATAGTAAGGCCTTGTTAAGATTTATTCTGTTGGTTGACAAAAAAAAGCAATTACTAGAAAATGGAAATGGAAGTCTACACCAACTGTATTTGAAGTATTGAGTATTATAGAGGATATAAAAGAAGTGGGAGAGGGATCTTTAGAAAAGGGAAGATGCAAATTATATATAAATGTATGTAAATTGTGGGGACAGTTCATGCAGAATAATGTTCAGGAGGAGTGAGATTTAAGAGAAGGTAGGAAATCAGCAATTTATGTAATACTGGACTGATTATAGCTACAAGGAAAGAAAATGTATGTGATGTATGATGTATGTAAATTGAAAAAAAAATGTAAATGTTAATATGGATTGTTTTTTTTTCTGTTAACATTTGCTTGCCTATGTCTTAAGTGATAATTTAATAAAGGTGTTTAAAAAAAGAATCAGAAAGACCTCAAATCAGGAGTCTATTTTAAATATTAATCTTTATACTTAGAAATTTGCTTGTATAACAGGTTTTGAATTAGTAAGCATTTTTGGAGGATATTAAATCTGAAACTTGCATGTATGCCATTATTCAGTGACTGCATGCACGGCACAACAATTTACCAGAAGGCCATAATTTTACAAGGAACAGGCCAAAAAAATGAGGAAGAAATCAGGGATAGTTGAGAACTATGCCTTCTTTGCACATGTGCACTCATTTACATGCACGCAAGCAGGCTTATCAGTTAAATAATTTGTATGACTGTACATCTCAAATATCTGAAAGTGATCAAGGAAATGAGTCAATTCATAAATAGTTGTTCATAAATGTATCTCCAGGTGCTGCTGGAAAAAATAATATAGCCCACGAATTCAAAAGAGGTCATAGATTTTTGACAATAGACGTAAAAGACCTTTATACGTCTATCCCTCATGCTACAGGGATTGACTGGGTTACTGACCGTTTATTGCATCATAACGCTAGCAGTGTAGAAATCAGATTGGTGCAGGAATTGTTAGATGTCATCTTGAAGTACAACTCTGTAACATTTGGGGGAGAGATATATTTACAGAAGACTGGTGTAGCCATGGGCTCACCAGTAGGGGCCAGTTTTGCTAACATCGTAATGGCCGAATGAGAACACAGATATGTGTTTGGTAATCGCAGTGGTCAGTTCAAAATTGATTTTTACACCAGATTTTTGGACGACATTTTTATATTGACAGAAGGTTCAATTAATGATGTGGGGACTTTCATGGACCATCTCAATTCCAGCACATCTTTTTTGAATTTTATATTTGTAGAGTCTGATTCTAGAATTTCTTATCTGGATGTAGACTTATACAAAGATATCTCTGCTGGTAGCTTTAAGGCCAAAATATTTCGTAAGAGTTCCTATTCTAACACCATGTTACACTTTACTAGTGCCCACCCTGGGCACCAAAAAAGAGGGGTAGTCAAGGGGCAACTTGTGCGTGCTGCTCGAATGGTAATTGACGATGAACCCTTTTTAGAAGAATTTGAGTTTATTAAGGGATTGTTTCTACACAGAGGTTACCCAGACAAGTTTATTCACGACCTGGTTACTGAGGTCCAGACTAAAAGGTATGGGGGTGTTTATAAACCTATTTTACAAAGCAGTTTGTTCACAAGTTGTCCACTAGAACATTCACCCCCAGTCATGCCTGAAGTCTTTGTAGACAACAAGAAAGTAGACACTTCTATTTCTTTCATCACTAATTATAGTGCTGAGATTCACTTAATCAAGGAGGTGTTTGTCAAGAACTGGAGTATTTTCTGTTGTGACGATGCCTTACAAGCCAGGTTTGGCACTTTGCCTAGTTTTATATACAGGAGGGGTGATAACCTCAAACGGATTCTAGAAACAAAAAAAGACACTCATGTCAGAGTAGAGGGCACTTTCAAATGTGAGAGTTGCAACATGTGCAGGCACATTGCCACTGGTTCGAGATTCAAAATTGCTGGGTCTTCTTTCTCCACTGTTGGTAGATTCAACTGTAAATCTCGATCGGTTGTTTATTTAGCTTGCTGCCAGTCTTGCCCAGCGTTTTATGTGGGCAAGACTGACAGAGGTTTTAATGAAAGAATCTATGAGCACTTATATTGTATTAGGAAAAATAAGTGTGAAAACGCTTTGGCGAAACATGTTAACGACCACCCTCAGCATAGTTTTACTTTTAGGGTGTTAGGTCAGGTTCCCTTTGATATCAGGGGGGGTCCTTTCCAACTATTATTAGAGCGCCTAGAAGTGATTTGGCAGCTGAAACTCTGTTCATATAGATCCCCAGGTCTCAACGACAGAGTGAGTTTAGCTTGCATTTTGAAACTTAGAAGTATGCAGAGGTAATTTTATTATTATTTTTTATTTCCACTCTTCATCTATGACTTATTTTTTATGTTTTACTTCTTACTTTTCATCATCAAATCGGTTCCATTTATTATGTTTCGTTTTTCTTGGTTTTAAATATTTTATGTTTAGACACATTTTCATTGACAATTTTTATTTTATTTTGGTCAGTTGTTTGATTTCAAAACACAATTTGTAAAGACCTGACTTTTGTATGCAGTAGCACTTTAAGAAGCTTTGAGATCAGCTTTTCCCCACATATTGATGTCAGCGAGTTTTAACCAGCCGGCTGGTCCATTTAAATGTAGCATGTGTTGTTAATTGTGTATTTAACGATTTTTTTACATTTGTTACCTTTTGATGTTTGTCTGAAGAAGTTCAGTTTTCTTGAACGAAAAGTGGATGTTAATAAAACACTTAATATTGGACTCTTTGCTGCTGGTTCTGCTGACGTGGATTTTGTTTTATTCATCTCAGTTTGTTTCAACTTTTGTTGCTTCAGTCCATGCTAATTAGAAGAAACAAAATGCAGAACATTAAATTAACAAAATGTCATAAAATTCCATTGCAGAAAGAGTAACATTAAACAGCATGAAAATGCTTAGCAACATAATAATTGCAGTTTGTTGAGTCAGAAAAGTGCAGTCACATCAACAGTTTTGTGTACTACTGCAAAACATACTAAGCTGTACTGTGTTGTAACTTGAATAATAATGTATTCTGAGGTCATAATTGTAACTAAAATATTGAGACAGTAAGTGAACCCTGACAGCCTGTCTGGTAGCAGCAAGCCTGGATATGGCTGTAGGCAGTTATCTCACTGTATCAGAGAGCTCTTCCCTCTTTCAGTTGAGCTACAAGAATAAATTAAGAGTCCCCCTCAAATTTATAAAGATTAAAATTGTTAGTTCTCATAATTTCAAAAATCTGGACTTTTAAAGTTTACTGTCACTCTTACCCCCGGGGCACTAGGCCTAGAGCTGGTGTATTTACAAGTGTGTGTGGCAGGGGGGATATCCCCATAAATGGGATACAGCCCCTTGCAATAAAATACTCTAAAAATCCTGATTTTTGAAATTGTAAGGTCTTCAGTGATTGAAAGAGATTAACACTGTTTTGGCTTGAAGGGGTCAATATAGTAAGAATCCAAAAATGCATAGAATCATTAAAAACTGGCAATATCCTGTCGCATATGGTCTGATATAGGACATCCCTTTTTGTGTCTGAAGTAGTGGTGGATAGAGGTCCTTATTATGAAATATTGAATTTAGTGTTTTGGATTACATCTTTGAGTACCAAGTTCTTAATATATGGTATTACATGTCATACAATTAGAATTTATCACACTTTTGAATATCTACACTTGTGTAAATTAGATGTTACATGTTACATCTTTGCCTATGCTCCATCAATCTCTGGTAGGGAAGGCAGTCTCCAACCCATAGTTCACACTTTGGCTTGGCCTCTTCCCACTCTATGGCTTTTCCCTCCATAGTTATTTACACTGAATACCTTGCTTTTGCTGATTCTTCCATATTTTTATGTCTCTACCTGCATCATCCCTTTTCTGAAAATCTCCTTTCTCCATTTCTGTGTTGGCTTAGTGCTCAATATACTTTCTGCTACTTGGTAATTTTAATATTCTGTATGGCTATTATTCTGTTTAAGGGCTTGCATCCAGAATCCTATTTTCTCCTACTTTCATGACCCCCCATTTCATTATCATTTCCAATCTTCTGTTTGTGTCTTATATATGAGCCTTAACTGTATAGCTCAAAATAATCCCTTCAGATATGGTAATCCTAAACCACCTTGTTCCAATTTATCCAACTTAACTTTTGCCCTCTTTCCCTCCCAAATAAATTCCTTCAATTCTTTATTTACTATAGTCCACAGCTTATACTCTGGTTAATAAAAAATATGTCTGACCCGTGTACAGTATTAAAGGGACTAGAAACATTTTCACTGCTTGTATCGTACTAGTGTGGGACAGTGTATTGGCTGAGTTCTACTAGGAAGTCAAAAGGACAGGGAAAAGTTTGCCATATATGTCAGATTACCAGGTGGTGGTGTGAAATCTTATAATGCTGGTAAGTCTTACAGTAAAAAATGGATGGAGAAGCAGTTTCTATAACAGAACCAAGGCTGTATGTTTGCCTCCACTGCATATATTCACTGGAGCACTATAGGATTTAGCTTAAGAAGGCTTTTTAGATTTAGAATTCAGTCAGATGACTGCAGCTCAGACAACATCACATGAAGTAAGTACGTACAAATCACAGTATATAGTGCTATTTTCTTTTGTGGCTTAATTCATACTTGGAAACATACCTCAACCTCTTAGCATCTGGACAAAGCCTAGAACAGTGCGTGGGCAAAGGCCCAAAATAGGGGTAAATTTTAAATACTGCTCTTATAAATTTAGAAAGTTGCTAGATTGACTGGATTTGTGTCAGTATGCATTTTCGGAATGATAAAAGTCTGAAACTCAATTGTATGTAAATATTTACTGACTTCAGTTCTCAGTGACTTGCCAGCAGAGGCGGCTCATGCTATTGGACTGGAGCACTGCAGCCCCCCAGCTGTAAAAATTAAAAATAAACAGAAATAAAACAAAAAATAAAATAAAATTAAATTAAATTAAATGAGTCCCAAACTGTCACACATGCTCACTCGCTCTCAGAATTTCCCATCATCCGGAATGCTGATGAACCAGTCTGGAGCATGCTCACAGAAACCAGACTGTCTCACCAGCAGTCCAGATTAGGAAGACAACATTGAATTTGCAAATTTCCCAGAAGTCTATGCAGTTACAACTGCATATACTGGAAGGGGATCAGATTGCAACATCCACAGGCTGGTGCTCTCACAGGAAGGACTTGCTTGCTAGATTGTACAGCTCATTGTCAGTTACAACTGCATAGACAGGAAGGGGATCGGACTGCAACATCCGCAGGCTGGTGCTCTCCCAGGAAGGACTTGCTTGCTGGATTGTACAGCTCATTGTCACAGGCTTTTAGTTGCTGCAATGGACTTTATATAGAGGAGCTTGACTAGCTGCTGCAAGGGACTTTATATGGAGGAGCTTGACTGCAATGGATACTTTCTGTTAACTGCTGCAGATGGATTGACAGGTATGGAGGTGTGTGTGTGTGTGTGTGTGTGTGTGTGTGTGTGTGTGTGTGTGTGTGTGTGTGTGTGTGTGTGTGTGTAATGCCCCAGTTGCTGCATGGTGGTGGGTAGAGAATAAGGCTTGAACGCTGTACCTTGAGTCCAAGTGGCAAGAGCCTGAATTCCCTACCCACCACTATTTGTAAAAAAATTTGCAGGTTTTTGCCATATATTTGTTCTGTTCCTCATAAATTCTATGGTTTCTGTATTTTTGTTTCTTGACACAGTCAGTTGTGCAGTGGTGCACTGGTAGCATTTTTGCCTGACTGCTACAGCTTCTCTGGTTTGATTCTTGGCTGGGGTGCCTTCTGTGTGGAGTCTGCATGTCCTCCCTCTGTTTGTGTGGGTTTGCTCTGGTGTCCTCCCATCTTACAAAGACATGTGTCTGGAGTGTTTCTCCCTGGGCTTCTGCTGAAAATTGGCTTTTGTTCCAAGTCAGACGTTCCTGGTTAACACATTTTAAATAAAAATGACAAGCATTTGAATTTTAGACTTCATATTCTTCGGAAAGTACATGGTAACACAAAACCTTTTATTATAGCAATTTTCAAAGTTTATAAGATGGATATTTGAAATTTGTCCCTATTTTTGGGACAGTATTCCCCCATTATTGGCTTCATCCAGGTTTTTTGTGCTAAGGTTGAGAGCTATGGTGAGAACTGAATTCACTGAATATGTCTGGGGGCTGTATTCCCCCATTACTGGCTTTGTCTTGTCTACGTGATTTTTGCTAACAGGTTGAGAGCTATGGTGAGAACTGAATTCACTGAATATGTTTGGGGGCTGTATTCCCCCATTATTGGCTTTGTTCAGGTGTTTTGTGCTAAGAGGTTGACAGCTATGGTGAGAACTGAATTCACTAAATGGTAGCCATTTAAGTTTCAGTCTTCCTCTCTTTCATAAACAGATGATTTTGTGTAGTGGTATGTTTCTCTGATGGTTTTGTACAGGGTCCTGGGTTCAATACTTGGCAGTGAAATGCATGGTGGTAGCACAGCATTTTATTCTAGCAACTTTTCAAAATTATACAAGCAATGTTTAAAATGTGTCACTGTTTTTTGGGCTTTTGCCCCCCCCCCCAATAAAGTTTGGCTTTTTCCATATTTCTTGTGCTGCAGAGTTCAGAGATACAGCTGAGAGTCAAGAAGAATTTATAAGAATCTGAGAGCTGCAGGAAACAAAAGTTTAGTGTTGCTTATGCTATGTTTGCTTGTGTTGTTAATAGCACAACAGGTAGTGTACTTGGCTTTAATGCAGAAGGCTGTGGGTTCTACTCCCACAGTAAATAGATGCATTGTTGATACTGTACTGTGTTGTAAAGAGGGTGGATACTGCAGTCCTTTATGGTGAAGATACCTAGTAACTATGAACCTGTTACCAGTTTGCCATCTATTCCCTATTGCAGTATTACTAGCTTATCATTTTTTAATGCAACATAGGCAATTTATTCCTCAAGGGCAACAGGCACTCTTTTTGTAGATGAAACAATGAAATATAAAGTTGTTTGCTAGCAGCAACCTCTTCATTAGTTACAGATTTCTTTAATGTGGAATTATTTAGATGACTTTTACTTCTTCAGATATTGTGCATATTTACTGGTAATGGTGGACTGTAGAAGTTTGAGTAGACTTTTATGATGGAAATGTTCTGAACTGGGCAGTTTTGTCATTATTGGTGCATCCATTTTGTTTCATTGTTTACTGGAAAAATGTTCTGAATTGGGCAGTTTTGTCATTATTGGCGCATGCGTTTTGTTTCATTGTTTACTGGAAAAATGTTCAAAACAATAAATTTAAAACACCCTCTAACAACTGTACTGTATTGTACAAGGAATATAATTTAGTACAATCAGGAAGGTGTATCAAAGAGCACATGTATGTTTCATGTTCAAGGGGCCTATGATTTGAAAACAGCCCAGCGTTAATCTTTATCTGCCACTGGCAAAATGTATTTTCTTTGAATGTGGGTTTCAATGCTGTTTCAATGAATGTGAGTTTTAAGGGCAGAGAAGTTTTAATGCTAAGTCTGTTTTTGTTGTGAGACTGCATTGCTTTGTTTAGCAGATGTCTTAGTGTTTGTGCTGTAAAATGCAAAATAAAACTTTCAAATGAAGTCCAAATCATCATAGAAGTAAAGTAGTATGCACATTAGTGTTTATGGTAAATGGGGTGAAAAGTGAAATAGCCAAGTAATGGCTCATTGGAATGGCTGCAGGGGGGAGGCTCCATTCGACCATGATTTTGCAAAGGGGGAAGGGCGGCAAACTCAAAGACAGCCCCGGTTGAATTATAGCTCCCAACTGTCCAGATTTTCACAGAATGAATAGATTTTTGCTTCTTATTTTTGGTTTGTTCCTCATAAAATGTGTGGTTTTCTGGCAAATAATTTAAGAATTAAGTCACTAAATAATGACAGACATTGAGTTTCAGACTTCATAGCCTTCAGAAAAATGCATGCTAAAGTAAGACCTGTTATTCTATCAACTGTCTCAGTTTATACAAGAGCAAATTTTAGTACTGTTTATATGTTCCCCCAATATATTTGGCCTTGTCCAGATTTATTGCATTCACAGGTTGAGAGGTACATGCAAATAAATTGCTTTATAGAATTATGCATAGCCAAACCTCTCAACTGTCCCCGATTTTGGCTGAAAATGTTGCTCTTCCCCTAATAATCCCTCCGCAAAATAACAATTTTGGAAGAAAACGTGGAGGATTTACAATTAAGAAATAACTGTAATAATCAGAGTTATATATTACTTTTATTTTAGAAATGCATGTAGATTCTTTTATTTTGTCAGCTGCTCAAGTTAGCAGTACTAATATTTAAAAAGTGTCCCTTCTTTGACAGGTTCCCAGCTGTATTGTGTGGCTATTTTATATTTTTGCATCATATTTTTGGCCCATTTTTCTTAAAATTGTGGGGGGGGGGTGGCAAATTAGGGCAAATCATTAAAGACTGAAGTTAGAAAATAATGACAGACATTTGAGTTTCAGATTTCATACCCTTCAGAAAATTCATACTAATACAAGACCTAATATTCTAATATATTTCTAAGTTTATAAGAGCAATATTTAAAAATTGTCTTTATTTTTGGGCCTTTGTCCCACTTCTATGTATGGCTTTGTCCAGATTTCTTGCTCTGAGGTTGAGATGTATGACAAATGTGTCAGGGCCATCACAGTCAGCCAGAGACATTTCAAATTGTGACATGCTTGTTGCAACCCACTCCCCCATGAAGTGACTCTGGATGTATCCAAGCAAGGCAGGGAGCAGTTATGCAGTGTAAATGTGCAGAGTATCCCCCCATCCAAGGTAGACACAAGTACTACAGTGGCTTTTCATCTGTCCTTGATTTTGCAGAATGATCTGATTTCTGTCATATTTTTATACTGTTGATTTATGCTTATTACTCAGAAAGTGCCTGTTGCTCTGTGTTTAAGTAGCAATGCTTTAATGACCATCAGGTAAGCTTGTCTGAGATTGTAAGATGCAAGTAAGCTTTAATAAGCATACTGTTAAAGAATTGCCAACATTGAAAGCCTTTCTGTTGTTGCCATGCAGGGAGTACTTACATAATTAGATAATGTATAAGCCTTGGGTATTGAAATGCTGTGACGGATCCACACAGTCTACCAGTTTTTGCTATGCCTCGGGCCACATATCACTGTGTATGTTTAATTATTGCTAGATTGATTATTGCTAGTTCTTGATATGCCACTACCTCACTATATGCTGCTAATAGTGTAGCAATACAATATGCTTAAGAGCAGGCCTTGCTCACTGATTACTGGTATTACTGAACTTTTGTTAACCTATAAGGTGTTTATCAGCTTAAAAGATGTTTACCAGAATGTGGGGATTTCAAAGAGGAACTATATCACAAGTTTGTGAGCTAACTGTTCTTAGAAAAAGGGAAGTAGGGCACAAGACCAGACATTACGAGGCTTGTTTACAACTTAGGAAATGATCTGTAATTTTCTAAAATATTCCATCAACTCATGATGAGCTTGTAATGTCAGATTTTTCTACAATATTTAGGGTTGCCAGCTGTCCAGTTTTTGACCGGGCTGTCCGGTTTTCAGTCAAATTGTCCAGTTAAAAAAAAACATCAAAACCGGACAACTGAAGTCCTTTTTTTGCAGTCAGATTCAAAACAGTGATTATCATTAGCCTAGGTCAACAGAAAAATAAGACTGAATGTTTTAAGCAGTAAAATATCTAGCGTTAACAAAACAACTTGTTTTGTTAACGTTAGATAGATTTTACTGCTTAAAACATTCAGTCTTATTTTTTCACGTTAATTCCACTTACTATCGTCGACTAAATTAAGCTGAACTGTCTTCTCTTTCTACATGGTACTCACTTATATGACGAAGAGACAAGGACTGAAAAGTGAAAACTGAAAACATATACTCTAATATTATTAGAGTATATGTTTCCAGTTTTCACTTTTCAGTCCCTTGACTCTTCGTCATATAAGTAAGTACCATGTAGAAAGAGAAGACAGTTCAGCTTAATTTAGTCGGTAAGTGGAATTAACATGAAAAAATAAGACAATGTTTTAAGCAGTAAAATATCTAGTGTTAACAAAACAACTTGTAACTTACTTGGTAATTTTAATATTCTGTATGGCTATTTTTCTGTTTAAGGGCTTGCATCCAGAATCCTATTTTCTCCTACTTTCATGACCCCCCATTTCATTATCATTTCCAATCTTCTGTTTGTGTCTTATATATGAGCCTTAACTGTATAGCTCAAAATAATCCCTTCAGATATGGTAATCCTAAACCACCTTGTTCCAATTTATCCAACTTAACTTTTGCCCTCTTTCCCTCCCAAATAAATTCCTTCAATTCTTTATTTACTATAGTCCACAGCTTATACTCTGGTTAATAAAAAATATGTCTGACCCGTGTACAGTATTAAAGGGACTAGAAACATTTTCACTGCTTGTATCGTACTAGTGTGGGACAGTGTATTGGCTGAGTTCTACTAGGAAGTCAAAAGGACAGGGAAAAGTTTGCCATATATGTCAGATTACCAGGTGGTGGTGTGAAATCTTATAATGCTGGTAAGTCTTACAGTAAAAAATGGATGGAGAAGCAGTTTCTATAACAGAACCAAGGCTGTATGTTTGCCTCCACTGCATATATTCACTGGAGCACTATAGGATTTAGCTTAAGAAGGCTTTTTAGATTTAGAATTCAGTCAGATGACTGCAGCTCAGACAACATCACATGAAGTAAGTACGTACAAATCACAGTATATAGTGCTATTTTCTTTTGTGGCTTAATTCATACTTGGAAACATACCTCAACCTCTTAGCATCTGGACAAAGCCTAGAACAGTGCGTGGGCAAAGGCCCAAAATAGGGGTAAATTTTAAATACTGCTCTTATAAATTTAGAAAGTTGCTAGATTGACTGGATTTGTGTCAGTATGCATTTTCGGAATGATAAAAGTCTGAAACTCAATTGTATGTAAATATTTACTGACTTCAGTTCTCAGTGACTTGCCAGCAGAGGCGGCTCATGCTATTGGACTGGAGCACTGCAGCCCCCCAGCTGTAAAAATTAAAAATAAACAGAAATAAAACAAAAAATAAAATAAAATAAAATTAAATTAAATGAGTCCCAAACTGTCACACATGCTCACTCGCTCGCAGAATTTCCCATCATCCGGAATGCTGATGAACCAGTCTGGAGCATGCTCACAGAAACCAGACTGTCTCACCAGCAGTCCAGATTAGGAAGACAACATTGAATTTGCAAATTTCCCAGAAGTCTATGCAGTTACAACTGCATATACTGGAAGGGGATCAGATTGCAACATCCGCAGGCTGGTGCTCTCACAAGAAGGACTTGCTTGCTAGATTGTACAGCTCATTGTCAGTTACAACTGCATAGACAGGAAGGGGATCGGACTGCAACATCCGCAGGCTGGTGCTCTCCCAGGAAGGACTTGCTTGCTGGATTGTACAGCTCATTGTCACAGGCTTTTAGTTGCTGCAATGGACTTTATATAGAGGAGCTTGACTAGCTGCTGCAAGGGACTTTATATGGAGGAGCTTGACTGCAATGGATACTTTCTGTTAACTGCTGCAGATGGATTGACAGGTATGGAGGTGTGTGTGTGTGTGTGTGTGTGTGTGTGTGTGTGTGTGTGTGTGTGTGTGTAATGCCCCAGTTGCTGCATGGTGGTGGGTAGAGAATAAGGCTTGAACGCTGTACCTTGAGTCCAAGTGGCAAGAGCCTGAATTCCCTACCCACCACTATTTGTAAAAAAATTTGTAGGTTTTTGCTATATATTTGTTCTGTTCCTCATAAATTCTATGGTTTCTGTATTTTTGTTTCTTGACACAGTCAGTCATGCAGTGGTGCACTGGTAGCATTTTTGCCTGACTGCTACAGCTTCTCTGGTTTGATTCTTGGCTGGGGTGCCTTCTGTGTGGAGTCTGCATGTCCTCCCTCTGTTTGTGTGGGTTTGCTCTGGTGTCCTCCCATCTTACAAAGACATGTGTCTGGAGTGTTTCTCCCTGGGCTTCTGCTGAAAATTGGCTTTTGTTCCAAGTCAGACGTTCCTGGTTAACACATTTTAAATAAAAATGACAAGCATTTGAATTTTAGACTTCATATTCTTCGGAAAGTACATGGTAACACAAAACCTTTTATTCTAGCAATTTTCAAAGTTTATAAGATGGATATTTGAAATTTGTCCCAATTTTTGGGACAGTATTCCCCCATTATTGGCTTCATCCAGGTTTTTTGTGCTAAGGTTGAGAGCTATGGTGAGAACTGAATTCACTGAATATGTCTGGGGGCTGTATTCCCCCATTACTGGCTTTGTCTTGTCTACGTGATTTTTGCTAACAGGTTGAGAGCTATGGTGAGAACTGAATTCACTGAATATGTTTGGGGGCTGTATTCCCCCATTATTGGCTTTGTTCAGGTGTTTTGTGCTAAGAGGTTGACAGCTATGGTGAGAACTGAATTCACTAAATGGTAGCCATTTAAGTTTCAGTCTTCCTCTCTTTCATAAACAGATGATTTTGTGTAGTGGTATGTTTCTCTGATGGTTTTGTACAGGGTCCTGGGTTCAATACTTGGCAGTGAAATGCATGGTGGTAGCACAGCATTTTATTCTAGCAACTTTTCAAAATTATACAAGCAATGTTTAAAATGTGTCACTGTTTTTTGGGCTTTTGCCCCCCCCCCCAATAAAGTTTGGCTTTTTCCATATTTCTTGTGCTGCAGAGTTCAGAGATACAGCTGAGAGTCAAGAAGAATTTATAAGAATCTGAGAGCTGCAGGGAAACAAAAGTTTAGTGTTGCTTATGCTATGTTTGCTTGTGTTGTTAATAGCACAACAGGTAGTGTACTTGGCTTTAATGCAGAAGGCTGTGGGTTCTACTCCCACAGTAAATAGATGCATTGTTGATACTGTACTGTGTTGTAAAGAGGGTGGATACTGCAGTCCTTTATGGTGAAGATACCTAGTAACTATGAACCTGTTACCAGTTTGCCATCTATTCCCTATTGCAGTATTACTAGCTTATCATTTTTTAATGCAACATAGGCAATTTATTCCTCAAGGGCAACAGGCACTCTTTTTGTAGATGAAACAATGAAATATAAAGTTGTTTGCTAGCAGCAACCTCTTCATTAGTTACAGATTTCTTTAATGTGGAATTATTTAGATGACTTTTACTTCTTCAGATATTGTGCATATTTACTGGTAATGGTGGACTGTAGAAGTTTGAGTAGACTTTATGATGGAAATGTTCTGAACTGGGCAGTTTTGTCATTATTGGTGCATGCATATTGTTTCATTGTTTACTGGAAAATGTTCTGAATTGGGCAGTTTTGTCATTATTGGCGCGTTTTGTTTCATTGTTTACTGGAAAATGTTCAAAACAATAAATTTAAAACACCCTCTAACAACTGTACTGTATTGTACAAGGAATATAATTTAGTACAATCAGGAAGGTGTATCAAAGAGCACATGTATGTTTCATGTTCAAGGGGCCTATGATTTGAAAACAGCCCAGCGTTAATCTTTATCTGCCACTGGCAAAATGTATTTTCTTTGAATGTGGGTTTCAATGCTGTTTCAATGAATGTGAGTTTTAAGGGCAGAGAAGTTTTAATGCTAAGTCTGTTTTTGTTGTGAGACTGCATTGCTTTGTTTAGCAGATGTCTTAGTGTTTGTGCTGTAAAATGCAAAATAAAACTTTCAAATGAAGTCCAAATCATCATAGAAGTAAAGTAGTATGCACATTAGTGTTTATGGTAAATGGGGTGAAAAGTGAAATAGCCAAGTAATGGCTCATTGGAATGGCTGCAGGGGGGAGGCTCCATTCGACCATGATTTTGCAAAGGGAAGGCGGCAAACTCAAAGACAGCCCCGTTGAATTATAGCTCCCAACTGTCCAGATTTTCACAGAATGAATAGATTTTTGCTTCTTATTTTTGGTTTGTTCCTCATAAAATGTGTGGTTTTCTGGCAAATAATTTAAGAATTAAGTCACTAAATAATGACAGACATTGAGTTTCAGACTTCATAGCCTTCAGAAAAATGCATGCTAAAGTAAGACCTGTTATTCTATCAACTGTCTCAGTTTATACAAGAGCAAATTTTAGTACTGTTTATATGTTCCCCCAATATATTTGGCCTTGTCCAGATTTATTGCATTCACAGGTTGAGAGGTACATGCAAATAAATTGCTTTATAGAATTATGCATAGCCAAACCTCTCAACTGTCCCCGATTTTGGCTGAAAATGTTGCTCTTCCCCGAATAATCCCTCCGCAAAATAACAATTTTGGAAGAAAACGTGGAGGATTTACAATTAAGAAATAACTGTAATAATCAGAGTTATATATTACTTTTATTTTAGAAATGCATGTAGATTCTTTTATTTTGTCAGCTGCTCAAGTTAGCAGTACTAATATTTAAAAAGTGTCCCTTCTTTGACAGGTTCCCAGCTGTATTATGTGGCTATTTTATATTTTTGCATCATATTTTTGGTCCATTTTTCTTAAAATTGTGTGGGGGGGGGTCAAATTAGGGCAAATCATTAAAGACTGAAGTTAGAAAATAATGACAGACATTTGAGTTTCAGATTTCATACCCTTCAGAAAATTCATACTAATACAAGACCTAATATTCTAATATATTTCTAAGTTTATAAGAGCAATATTTAAAATTTGTCCTTATTTTTGGGCCTTTGTCCCACTTCTATGTATGGCTTTGTCCAGATTTCTTGCTCTGAGGTTGAGATGTATGACAAATGTGTCAGGGCCATCACAGTCAGCCAGAGACATTTCAAATTGTGACATGCTTGTTGCAACCCACTCCCCCATGAAGTGACTCTGGATGTATCCAAGCAAGGCAGGGAGCAGTTATGCAGTGTAAATGTGCAGAGTATCCCCCCATCCAAGGTAGACACAAGTACTACAGTGGCTTTTCATCTGTCCTTGATTTTGCAGAATGATCTGATTTCTGTCATATTTTTATACTGTTGATTTATGCTTATTACTCAGAAAGTGCCTGTTGCTCTGTGTTTAAGTAGCAATGCTTTAATGACCATCAGGTAAGCTTGTCTGAGATTGTAAGATGCAAGTAAGCTTTACTAAGCATACTGTTAAAGAATTGCCAACATTGAAAGCCTTTCTGTTGTTGCCATGCAGGAGTACTTACATAATTAGATAATGTATAAGCCTTGGGTATTGAAATGCTGTGACGGATCCACACAGTCTACCAGTTTTTGCTATGCCTCGGCCACATATCACTGTGTATGTTTAATTATTGCTAGATTGATTATTGCTAGTTCTTGATATGCCACTACCTCACTATATGCTGCTAATAGTGTAGCAATACAATATGCTTAAGAGCAGGCCTTGCTCACTGATTACTGGTATTACTGAACTTTTGTTAACCTATAAGGTGTTTATCAGCTTAAAAGATGTTTACCAGAATGTGGGGATTTCAAAGAGGAACTATATCACAAGTTTGTGAGCTAACTGTTCTTAGAAAAAGGGAAGTAGGGCACAAGACCAGACATTACGAGGCTTGTTTATAACTTAGGAAATGATCTGTAATTTTCTAAAATATTCCATCAACTCATGATGAGCTTGTAATGTCAGATTTTTCTACAATATTTAGGGTTGCCAGCTGTCCAGTTTTTGACCGAGCTGTCCGGTTTTCAGTCAAATTGTCCAGTTAAAAAAAAACATCAAAACCGGACAACTGAAGTCCTTTTTTTGCAGTCAGATTCAAAACAGTGATTATCATTAGCCTAGGTCAACAGAAAATAAGACTGAAGCAAAAAATTTGGTTTAAAAAAAACTTTTTTTTTAAATTAGAAATTTTTTGTTAAATTTTTCAGTATTCATTTTCAAAAAAATAAAAGGGAAAATAAATTAAAATTTTTAAATTCTTTCTTTCACGGGCTCCTTTTGGACGGAAAAAGGGGAAAAAACTTAAAAATAAAACGAAAAAAAATAAAAAAATTTTAAAAAGTAAAATGTTTCCATTTTACTTTTGTTTAAATTTATTATGTTTGGGCTGTAGAAAAAAGACTTTCAACCCAAAACCGTTGGAAAAATTAAATTTTAAAAAATTTAGAAGTTTTAAACAGTTAAAATTTATTTAACCCCCTTTCTTAAAAATTTTTAAATTTTTTAAGCTATTTTTTGTTTAAAAAATTTGGGGTAAACCATTTTCCCCTTTTGCATTTCAATTTCATTTCCAAATTTTGGGGGTTTATATAGAGTTACCTTGCTAAAATTTTAAAAACCCCTTCGAATGGTAAATTTTTTTAAAAAAACCCCTTTTTTTCCCCTTTATTATTTTGTTTTTTTTTTTTTTTTTTTTGGTTTTTTGGTTTAAAAAATCCCCGTTTTTCATTTGGGTAAAAAATTAAAACCTTTACCCCTTAGTTGGCAAAGCCCGAACTCCCAAAGAAAAAAGGGGTTTTTTCCATAATTTGTTCGTTCCTTTTCTATTTTCTGTAAAGTCTTAAAAATAAATGGATGGGAAAATTTCTATTCAGCCGGTGGGTTTTTGCCCATGCTTTTTGGGGGCCTTGGAACTTAAAAAATTTTAAATTTTTCGGGTTTAAAACCCAAAAAAATTTTTAAATTTAAAAAAAATACAAGTTTGAAATTTTCTTTTTCTTAAATCTGGAAACAAAACCTTTAACCCAGCAAATTCAAATTTTAAAATTTTTTTAAAGGGCCCAAATTTGGGGGGAAATTAAAAATTGGGGTTAAAATTTTGTTTCTAGTTAACTATTTGGGAGAAAAGATTTAAGAAAGCTGCTGATTAAAACTGCTTTGTTTCAGTATTGCCAGGAAGGTTGCTAATTACTTTTGGGGCTGACCCCAGCTGTAAATTTTTTAAAAATTACGAAATAAAACAATTAAATAAATTTAATTTTTTGGGTTTTTTTTGTTTTGTTTTGGGGTTTTTTTTTTTCTCCGGGAAATTTTTGAAAAAGGTTTAGCGCTAAGAAACCAATTTACCCACATTTTTAAAAAGCATTTTTTTTTTTGCCCCAAAAAATTTCCCTTTTTTTTTTTTGCAGTTCAAGATTTCCCGAGGTCGGAAATTTTGGCTGGGCCCCGGGGGGGCTTGTTTCTTTGTTGTTTGCTTTGGGGTTAAAAAAAGGAAGGGGTGGTTTTTCCCCTGGGCTCTCCCGAAAAATTGCTTTTGTTGTCGTTTGTAAAATTTTTTTGCAAAGGCTTTATTGAAAAAACTTAAAAAAACCTTTTCCAAAATTTTTTATGGAATTATGCTTTACTTTTTAATGCCTCAATTTTTTCAAGGGGATTTTTGGTGTTTTTTGTTGGGGGTTTTTTGGTTTTTTTTGGGTTTTGTGTTTTTTCCAGTTGGATTGGTGGTGAGAAAAGTTTGGTGACCCTTATTGGAAATTTCTAACCCCTTTTGTAAAAATTTACCATTTTTTTCTTTTTCAAAACAATGGGTTTTGTATTTTTGCGAGGTTTTTTTTCAGGGGGGCCCGGGTTTAAACATTTTCCCTTTTTTACAACTTTTTTTGAATTTTTTGCTGGGGTGTTTTTGGTTTTTCATTTCCCTTGTTTGGGGGTTTTTTTCTACTCAAAATGTTTTTTTTTTGGGTTTTTGAAAATTGGTTTTGGGCAAGAGAAGTTTTTAACACTTTTTTAATGCAGCTTTGTTTTAGATTCTATTTTTTGGGAAAATGAAAAAAACCTTTTTAAATTTGAATTTTCCCAAAGTTTTATTAATTAAATGAAATGCCCTTTTTTGGGAAGGTTTCCCCCATTTTAAAGGGGCCAAATTTGAAGCTTTGGGAAAAAAACTTTAATTTTCAAATGAAAATTTTTGGGGGTTTTTTATAAAATTTTTTTGCAAATATTTTTGCTAAATTGGACTTGGTTTAAATTTTTAGAAAAATGTTTGGGGGGGGTTTTTTCCCCCTTATTGGCTTTTGTTTCTTTTTTGGAAAAAGGTTCCAAAAAAAATTAAATGGGAAAGAAATAATTCATAAATTTAGCCATTAAGTTTCAGTTCCCTTTTCCCTTTTTTCCCTAAAAAAATTTTGGGGGAGGTTTCTTGAAAATTTTTTTAACGGGTTTTAATTACTTTTTTTGAAATGCATGGGTTTTGAAATTTTATTTTGGCCCTTAAAATTTCAAAATTTTAAAAAAAAGGGCCTTTTTTTTAAATAAATTTTTGCCTTTTTTTATTTTTTGTGTGCAATTAGGTAAAAGCTGAGAGTAAGAAGAATTTAAAGAAAACCCCCGAACTCGGGAAAACAAAAAGTTTTAAAAAGGTTTTTTTGCCTTTTTTTTGGGTTTGTTTTAATTTTTTTCCAAATTTTTGCCCTTTTAAAGAGAAAATTTTGGGCCTACTCCCAAAACATTTTAAATGATGTTTTATCCCCGTCTTGGTTTAAAAGGGGGGTATGGGTTTTTTTGTAAATCCTTTAATAGAACGTTAAGTTTGCTTTATTCCCTTTTTTTAGAAAACTACTTATATTTTTAAAATGGTTTATTCCCCCAAAAACCGGCCTTTTTTAGAAAAAACAATAATATAATTTTTTTTTAAAAACAGAACTTTTATTGTTAAAGAATTCCAAAATTAAAATTTTTTTGGGAGCTTTTTTTCTTTTAAAATTTTATAACCTTTTTAAAAAGTGGGGGAAATTTTGGGGAAATTTTAGTGAAAATTTAATTTGCAGTTTTTTCAATTTTTCATCCCCATTTTTTTTTTTAAAAAATTTTAAGGCATTTTTTTCCTTATTTTGGGCCTGCTTTTGTTTTTGTTTTCGGAAAAAGTTCAAATTTAAATTTTAAAAAACCCCCAAAATTTGACTGTTTTGAAAAATAAAAGACCCTTGGAGGTGTTTCAAAAAACTGTAAAATTTTATTTCAACCATATTTGAAAGCCCGTTTTTAAAATTTTTTTTGACTGCAAAAATTTTTTTTAAAGGGTTTCCGTTTTAATAAATGGGTTTTTAAGGGCAAGGTTTTTTTTAAATCGTTTTTAAAAAAAAAAAAAAAAAAAAAAAAAAAAAAAAAAAAAAAAAAAAAAAAAAAAAAAAAAAAAAAAAAAAAAAAAAAAAAAAAAAAAAAAAAAAAAAAAAAAAAAAAAAAAAAAAAAAAAAAAAAAAAAAAAAAAAAAAAAAAAAAAAAAAAAAAAAAAAAAAAAAAAAAAAAAAAAAAAAAAAAAAAAAAAAAAAAAAAAAAAAAATTTTTTTTTTTTTTTTTTTTTTTTTTTTTTTTTTTTTTTTTTTTTTTTTTTTTTTTTTTTTTTTTTTTTTTTTTTTTTTTTTTTTTTTTTTTTTTTTTTTTTTTTTTTTTTTTTTTTTTTTTTTTTTTTTTTTTTTTTTTTTTTTTTTTTTTTTTTTTTTTTTTTTTTTTTTTTTTTTTTTTTTTTTTTTTTTTTTTTTTTTTTTTTTTTTTTTTTTTTTTTTTTTTTTTTTAAAATTTCCCCTTAAAAACCCCTAGGTCAACAAAAAAAATAAGCTGGTTTTAAGCGTAAAAATCTAGCGTTAACAAAACAAATTGTTTTTTAATTTTAGATTTTTTCCATCACAGTCAGCCAGAGACATTTCAAATTGTGACATGCTTGTTGCAACCCACTCCCCCATGAAGTGACTCTGGATGTGTCCAAGCAAGGCAGGGAGCAGTTATGCAGTGTAAATGTGCGGAGTATCCCCCCATCCAAGGTAGACACAAGTACTACAGTGGCTTTTCATCTGTCCTTGATTTTGCAGAATGATCTGATTTCTGTCATATTTTTATACTGTTGATTTATGCTTATTACTCAGAAAGTGCCTGTTGCTCTGTGTTTAAGTAGCAATGCTTTAATGACCATCAGGTAAGCTTGTCTGAGATTGTAAGATGCAAGTAAGCTTTAATAAGCATACTGTTAAAGAATTGCCAACATTGAAAGCCTTTCTGTTGTTGCCATGCAGGGAGTACTTACATAATTAGATAATGTATAAGCCTTGGGTATTGAAATGCTGTGACGGATCCACACAGTCTACCAGTTTTTGCGATGCCTCGAGCCACATATCACTGTGTATGTTTAATTATTGCTAGATTGATTATTGCTAGTTCTTGATATGCCACTACCTCACTATATGCTGCTAATATTGTAACAATACAATATGCTTAAGAGCAGGCCTTGCTCACTGATTACTGGTATTACTGAACTTTTGTTAACCTATAAGTTGTTTATCAGCTTAAAAGACGTTTACCAGAATGTGGGGATTTCAAAGAGGAACTATATCACAAGTTTGTGAGCTAACTGTTCTTAGAAAAAGGGAAGTAGGGCACAAGACCAGACATTACGAGGCTTGTTTACAACTTAGGAAATGATCTGTAATTTTCTAAAATATTCCATCAACTCATGATGAGCTTGTAATGTCAGATTTTTCTACAATATTTAGGGTTGCCAGCTGTCCAGTTTTTGACCGGGCTGTCCGGTTTTCAGTCAAATTGTCCAGTTAAAAAAAAACATCAAAACCGGACAACCGAAGTCCGTTTTTTTTTTTTTTGCAGTCAGATTCAAAACAGTGATTATCATTAGCCTAGGTCAACAGAAAAATAAGACTGAATGTTTTAAGCAGTAAAATATCTAGCGTTAACAAAACAACTTGTTTTGTTAACGTTAGATAGATTTTACTGCTTAAAACATTCAGTCTTATTTTTTCACGTTAATTCCACTTACTATCGCCGACTAAATTAAGCTGAACTGTCTTCTCTTTCTACATGGTACTTACTTATATGACGAAGAGTCAAGGACTGAAAAGTGAAAACTGAAAACATATACTCTAATATTATTAGAGTATATGTTTTCAGTTTTCAGTCCCTTGACTCTTTGTCATATAGTACAAGAAGAAGTTCAGTTTAGTCGGGAATTAACGTGAAAAAATAAGACAATGTTTTAAGCAGTAAAATATCTAGTGTTAACAAAACAACTTGTTTTGTTAACGTTAGATAGATTTTACTGCTTAAAACATTCAGTCTTATTTTTTCACGTTAATTCCACTTACCGACTAAATTAAGCTGAACTGTCTTCTCTTTCTACATGGTACTTACACGAAGAGTCAAGGACCGAAAAGTGAAAACTGAAAACATATACTCATGCAAATGCAATGCAGCAGACAGTGCAATTACCGCCGCCCGTTTTCTCTCCCCTTTTCCTTTAAGAAATACGGCTTATATTAGTCATCAATCAGCTGTCATGCGTGCGTGCTTATTCCACCACTCACCAGTGTGGAATGGAAATAATCGCGTGGAAATTTTAAGCAGCACAGTTCCAGAATCCAGCGAAGAGCAAGAGTCAAGACTAGGGGGTGTGTCACCAGTCACCACCACCACGTACGGACTGGACAGTGTAAAAACTTTCAGACTAAGTGAAGTCTACGGCAGAAATAATAATTAGATAGCCAGCCTAGGTCAGGTCAGGTTATTCTCTCTTTTTTGCTTTAATTCATAAATCATATAGCAGCATTTTATGCATGACATTATTATTAGGCCAATGTCCTCCTGCTAGTCTCTGTCTGTCTCTGAGTCTGAGGAAAGGGAAAGTCTGCAGTGTCAGTAGATGATGATGACAGTAGTGAGTCTGATATATATATATGTATATATATATATATATATATATATATATATATATATATATATGTATTTTTTTTTTTTTTGTTAACATATGCCTGCCTTTCTGTGATGGAGGGAAGGATCAGTGAAGAGGGAAAAAATCCAGGTTACAGACATTCATGTAATCATTTTCATTCCCTTAAAGAGCTGGTGTATGGAGAAAACCAATAGCACTCTAAGGATGTAAAGGTGCTTGGATCATATCAGTAATTGTTTGTTTACTTTTTTCCTTGATTAGAAATCTGTCACAGGTTTCTTAATATTCTCACAGTTTGTGTATACATAAAGCTCTTTGAATTGGGCATCCAGTTAATACTTCATATATGCATTTAATGACATATATATAGTCAGCATGTTGCAGTCCTTCCATTTCTTGAAAAAATCACATTTATTTAGTGCAAAGCCATACCCAAGATTTGCTTATCCCAATTCTCTGTAGATGGGGATTTCTGTAATCCTTACTTAAGTAATCCTTGTTTTTTGGTGATACCTAAAAGTCTTGTCATGCCAGTCAGATAAATAAAAAAACAATACTGTATTGACCATTCAGTTTCCGCACATGTATCTTTGTTAGATAACTCCACAGGTGCTTATATTTATTTATTTTTTGAGGGCAGTGTCTAGTTTTTGAGACATAAAAAGTATGATATGTTAGTGTTACCCAAGCTAAAAGTCGACTTGTTATACGGTCCTTGACTTTTAAATAATTAGCACCCAGGACAAAAATGTAATGCTTATTAAAAAAAATTGCTATTTCAAGTTTTAACAATTATGTGGACAGGGATTAGTTATTTTCCTGTTGCTCATTCCCACCTCCCTCTTCCATATTGCCCAATAATCAAACTATCTTATTAGAGAGCAGTGTCTGACATAACTATAATATTAAAACACATGCCTTGTTTCTTTTGCAAAGTAAAACTCAGAGACTTCATATTTCACCCAAGTCTGATGCTGCTGATGGATGCCCCATAGTCAAAAACAGGTGTGAACATTGTGGGGGAGGGGGGGTATCCCAACAGTTATTTGTTCTGACTGGCACTCATTGTTCAGTGGTACTGAAATGTTTGGACTGGCAATCTCTTACAGTATTTGTATTCATGATTAATATCATAGAAATCCAGACTGAGAATTTCTCTTGCTGTATCTTAGGATAATTGTACATGAATAGACAAGTATGTCTGTCTATCTCTTATCTGTCTGTCCTTTGTTGACTAGGTTAGTTCCTCTAGGCTGGTCGTATCTCTTCAGGTGAGACTCAAGGTGGTATTTAACTACGGGAAATTTGTGGAGAGCACTGGGGAAATGCCCCTAGTCTTTTTGAGAAATACTATGATATATTTGTGCATCTACCTGGGTACTGCCAACTCAGTGTAATGTCTCATCTGAAGAACAGCACATTCAGGAGTGCAGCACCCCTTAATACTGCACTACAGTGTCAGTAATGGGGGAAAAAATAGTCCAGTCACCTGAAGTGGGACTAGAACTCACAATCTTCTCATCTTCAAGATCCAAAGGCAAGTGTGTTACCTGTTGAACACTGACACTACAAGTAAACATTTAGGACTTAGCAGGATCAAGGAGATGATGAGAGTTTGAGAGTCAGGGCCCAGGGCAGGGGTCAGTATAATTTTTGTATAGTATATATTGAGTATTAAGTGTTTGTGTGAGAGAGAGAGAGGGAAACAATAATAATAATATTAATAAGAATGTAGGGCATCAGATTAGATTTTGGTGTTTAGGGCAGCCAACGCAACTACTCGCATTCTTCTTCTTTCAGCTGCTCCCATTAGGGGTCACCACACAGCGGATCATCTGTTTCCATTTCTTCCTGTCCTCTGCATCTGGCTCTGTCACACCAACCACCTGCATGTCCTCTCTCACCACATCCATAAACCTTATCTTATGCCTTCCTCTTTTCCTCAGAATAAAACAATATGATGACCCAGAAGGCAAAACAATAAAGCACAGAACGGTGCTGCCACTTCCTCTTTTCCTGTTATCTGGCAGCTTCATCCTTAGCATCTTTTTCCCAATATGCATCCCACCTCAGCACATGTCCAAACCAATGTAATCTTGCCTCTCTGGCTTTGTCTCTAAACCTTCCAACCTGGGCTCACCCTCTAATATACTTATTTCTAATCCTGTCCACTCTTGTCACACCCAGTGCAATTCTTAACATCTGCCACGTCCAGCTCGGACTCCTGCCTTTTTGTCAATGCCACTGTCTCCAACCCATATAACATACATAGCTAGTCTCACTACCCTCTTGTAGACCTTCCCTTTCACTCTTACTGATACTCGTCTTTCACAAATCACTCCTGACATTCTTCTCCACCCAGTCCACCCTCCATGTACTCTCTTCTTCACCTCTCTTCCACACTAACCATTACTCTGAACTGTTGATCCCAAGTATTTAAATTCATCTACCTTCGCCACTTCTACTCCCTGCATCTTCACCATTCATCTATCCTCCCTCTCATTCACACACATGTATTCTGTCATAGTCCTGCTGACCTTCATTCCTCTTCTGTCTAGAGCAGGGCTAGGGGTGTCCAACCCTTTCAGTTGCAAGGGCCGAACAGAAATGGTCTGGGGACAAACGACAAGTGAGGGCCAAAAAAAAAAAAAAAAAAAAAAAAGGTCTCACATTAACTGAAGAGCAAAAAAAAAAAAAAAAACACAGGTGAATGCGGACTAATGTGGCTGTATTGTAGGTTAATCTGAACAATAAATAAATTAATAAATATAAATAAATTAATAAATGCATAATATTTGCCCTAAAATTCAATATCTCATTCTAATTATTTAAAAAACAGTTAAATCTAACATCTTAGTAAAGTTTATTTGTAAAAAAAAATTAACAGGTACAAACCTTTCAATTTGTATGAGATCATACCTGTGATTTTGCTGGTTTCCATGTCTTCCATCATGTCCTTAATGGCCATATGTTGTCCAAAGCACTCATGTATTCTTCTGTTTCTAGCTTTGCAATCTGTCCCTGAAATATGGCACTGGCAATATCAGGAATGATGAGACTTTTACTTCTTAAAAAATGAACAATTTTTATTTTTACATTTGTTTCACTGTCACTAACAGATGGTACAACACGTTTAACTTTGGTTCACCCACTTACTGTGGAGACACAAAGAACACGGTAGTATGCCAAAACACACTCCAGTTTCACAAGGTAAACTCACACATGCTGTTTTGCAGTTGCCTCTCCAATCTGCATTTCTCACATTTAAACAAATAAGTGACTTTATAATAAAATAGTAGTGGCAATGTTTATTCGTGAAACCAGTTCACAAGGGTGCAGCCAGGCACAGACCTTTGCAGACTTCAAACTTATTGGTCCTAGTTCTTGTTATACTTAAGTGTCCATATCAGGAGGTTCAGGCTGTCAAGTCAGGATTGTTCTTTTGTGTAGTAGAGTAGACAAACATTATGAGCATAACCTTTTAATGTGAAGACTGAGCTTGTCTTTTGATACCAGTGCGTCTATATCAGGTTTGATAGATGTAGTGGCGATCAAGAGTATTTTCAAGATGCTCATCTGAAATTTTTGTTCTGATTTTATTTTTGTATGCTTCATACGAGAAAAAACTGCTCATAAATGTATGTACTCCCAACAGAGATGTCATGAACAGGGCATGTTCGTGAAGTGATGGATATTTTTCTTTGGGTAGGTATAACTTATAAAAGTCAAATAAAGATGCTTGCAGAAATTTTTCTTTAAGTTGCATATCTGACTGCAATTCTATGCATTCCAGTTGCAGGTTTGCAGGCAACATGTCGATGTCAACTGAGAATGGAGTAGCAAATATACTGAACTGTTGTTGGTGTTTTCTAAAATCTTGAAATCTGCTCTCAAACTCCTGTGCTAAACTATTAAGTAATGCCGCATATTTTTCAGTATTTGCATGGCTTTGCTCAGACAGTGTTGCAAAGTGAATGAAGCTATTGTTCTTAATCTGACTGTGCCACAATTTCAGTTTCATTTCAAATGCCGTCACTGTTTGAAACATGTCATTTATTAATAGATTTTCCCTTGGAGGCGCAAGTTCAGGTCGTTTAAATGAGCAGTGATGTCTACTAAGAAGGCTAAATCAGCCATCCAGCTTGCACTTTCAAATTCAGGTACAGGCTTTCCTTTTAACTCCATAAAGGACTTTATTTCATCTCGTAAGTCATAGAAGCGTTTCAGCATTTTTCCACGACTTAACCACCTCACTGCAGTAAAGTACAAGATGTCTCCATAGGTAGATTCCAAAGTAGTCAGAAACTCCTGAAACTGGCGGTGATTTAATCCTCTGGATCTTATGAAATTTATTGTTTTAACAACAACATTCATAACATTTTCCATTTTAAAGTCTGTGCAGACAAATTTTCTTGATGTATAATGCAGTGGTACTTCATGAAACGCACATTACTGATCTGTTTTGCATCTTCTTCCATCAGTGTTGTTAGTCCTTCCCTCTTTCCAACCATAGCTGGAGCACCATCAGTTACTATGCCAGACAGGTTTGTGATGGTCAAGGAAAATCTTGCCAGTGTTTCTTTTACTGCCTTGTACAGATCAGCAGACTTCGTTGTGTCTTTCAGTGGAACCATACAGGCCAGTTCTTCAGTAATATTGAAATCGTTGTCAACACCATGAATAAATATGGCAAGTTGTGCCGTATCTGTAATATCAGTGCTGTCATCCAAAGCTATGGAGTAATACTTGAAAGTTGCACACCGAGATTCCAACGTATTTTCAATAGATTTGGCTATATCTTCCACACGCCTTGCGATTGTCTGGTGTGATAAACTGATTTTAGAAAATTCTGATTTTTTCAGGGCAAATTATGTCTGCTACACTTTCAAGGCATTCTTTAACAAATTCACCATCGGCAAATGGCTTGGATTTTTTCGCAATTAAATTTGCTACAACATAACTTGCCTTCAGTAAAGAATCCGGTTGAGTAGCTGATTTTCGAAACAGCTGTTGTTGAAATGTAAGACTTTTTTTTAATTCTGATATTTTCTGTTTACGGGACACTCCTTGCAATTCACTTAATTTGGGGTGCGTTTGAATATAATGCCTTTTTAAATTGTAGTCCTTGAAAACGGATACCACTTCTCTGCACACGAGACAAAGTGCTTTATTATGCGATTCAACAAAGAAGTACTCATCAGTCCATTTTTCCTGAAAGACTCTTCTTTCGTCCGCTATCTTGCATTTCACGGTTTTGGTTTGACCAGATGTAGAAGCCATCTGAAAAGTAAAAGAGGAGTAACTTAACTACTTTATTCCTAGTTATATAATTTTTAAAACAATGGCTAACAATTTACATTAAAAAATAAGGAAATAAAAATTAAAACTATCCATACTTGTAGTAGTATATGTTAATGGTGTTCAAGGGATCATTTCACATCTGCAAAATAACACAAAAATATCCCTGGGGTGAATTTACAGTTACCCATCCTGTTGGGCAGATTACATATGAGGAGGGCCAGTGAGGCACTTTGTTTCATTTGTAGTACTAATGCCATTAGTCTTCAAAACACCCATTACACATAAAGCACATCACATTTACTGTGACTGTTGGTCTGTACTCTGTGCCAGTAATACTGGGCATTTTGAAAAGTTCTTCATAATTCATGAAATTCAGATGGACTGCGATAGAGCTATGAACATGTATGGTTAGCTGCATGTAATCAACAGTTTCTTACTGCTACAAGAATGGCAGCTTTCAATGACATAATCAGAGCTGTACCATCAAGTTTCAAGTTAAATACTGTGTACTTTGCATGCTACCCAAGAAAAGTCATTCACTTGCAATGAAAAAAACTGGCACACACTGACACTGTCATTAATTCACTACTACTGTACTACCAATTCACACTGCGAAAACCACTCCAGCCATCCAAAGTAGGTAAAATGTCAACATTAGCAGCCCTACAGTATTACAATCCACAAAATTAAGCCAACAAATTTGCAATAAAGTAAAGAATTCACATCACTGACTTAATAAAACAATTCTGAATAAGAGGGTCTCACCCAAACAAATGACTGGTGCCATACACATGACCGCAAGCCGAATGCCAACAAATGCATCATCATCCCTTTTGGGCCAAAGTTTTGGGGAAAGCGGTTGTGAGGCTGCCAGCCCAGCTAGATGTTATTTTGTACAATGTACATAATTCTATGTGTCATTTTTGAATATTAATATGCTTCCTATGCTTGTCTTACAAATGTAAAAAAAAAACTATACACATGTGTATATTAAACTATTGGTGCAGAAATGTGTGTTGAACTGTATGTTCTGTACTGAGCTTCAAGAATGTAACCAGTGTACCCTGCTGGGAAAACACAGAAATGTGTGTATATTGTAACTATACCTATGCAGATGTGTGCTGTAAGGTAGAAGTTGGAACATAAAGAGTTAAATTTGACAACACTAAGAACAGAAGTGAATTGTTTTATAACTGTCTGTATTGATAGAGAAGGAGTTTTGCCAAATGCTAGGTAACAAATGAAGTGAATTGTTTTACGACTGTGTTATCTCATCAACAAGACAGGATGTCTACACTGCAGCCAGAAGTTCTTTTGTGTGGAAACAGAGAAAATGACAGGTTTCAAATGTAAAACTGTTTACTACTGTTTTATGACTTCCAGTTCCAGGGCTTAGGCCAGGGGCCTTAGGCACATTTCTGAGAGATAAGTAACCTCTCTTAGGGACAGATTGCAATATGAATATAGCAAGATTAGTAGATGTTTTATGTATTTTGAGACTGTCCTGCAATGTTTTTTAACATATTTCCTGCAATTCTGAACTGTGTCACTTTATTCATTGAGTTATTGAATATTGTCTTATTCTTTTTATTGTTTATTATTAAATATATTTAAAAACCTTTTAATTGTGGCTGGTTTGTTTATTTAAGTATTTTTTGTCATAATGCCTTGTTTTGTATGTAATTTGCACTCATGATGCTTACTTCAGTAATTGCAACAGGCAATTGTGAAATTCAGGAATGCTTCAAACACTTCAAGCACGAATGCATTGAGATGTTCACAGACTAGCTTACATAGTCAGTTAACAGACAGACATGCAGACAGATACCTACTAGAAAAGGCCACAATCAATAACATATTGACCTCTGTTTCATATTAGTTTGATGGACGTTCACTAGACTACAGATTTAAACACCCCTTTCTTTTGAGTCATTTTGCCTAGTATAGACAGCACTGAGGAATAACCAATGGAACAGTATAACAAACTGAAATATTGTAATGAATTATTCAGACTGTATAATTACCAAGTAATTTTACAAATGAGTCAGCATAGTTCAATTAGGGTTACCACCTGTCCCACTTTGCGAGGGACAGTCCCTCTTTGGGGAGTTGTGTCCTGACAAAAAATTTAAAAAAATGGCAAATGTCCTGAGATTTTAGGACAAAATTCTTTCCTATATTGTATGTAATAGTTGCATAAAACAGTTATTCTGTATCTAAAAATACCTAATGTTATATATAAGAAATACAATAAGCAACTAAAATGCTACAAGAATAAGCTTTTATTTTAGGCAAAAAAGTTAAGTTTTATCCTTTGTACTGCTCACGGGTATGTGTCGGCCTGTAAAATCTGATGTTTGTACCAAAAATGTCCCACTTTGGCCATTTGAAAAGGTGGCAACCCTAAGTTCAATATATTACAGTTCACAAAACTGGTTTGTTGAATATGTTAGTAGAGGCCATCAAATAAAAATGACTGAATGACATTAAGCCAGAAATGTAGCTGTTAAGAAAAGGAATAATCCATCAAGCAAAAAACTTTCTGCTCCCTCAAAGTTCACAAAGCAGAGCATAACAACTACTTCCTTCACACAAAGCTCATAGGGCAATTCAATAAAATAATCAGATGTGCTGTGCATTTACAATGGCCTGTGTTTCCAGCTTGGTACGAGTTGCAAAATGATGAAAATCTAGCCTAGCGCTAGTAGCCAAACAACCAACTTAATTACAAGCATGAACCAAAATAATTTTCATTTAAAAGTGAACAAAACTATGCAGCAAATCAAGCACTGCAAAACATCCACTACTGGTTTATTAAAGTCTTCTGTAGATGCAGACATTTTATTCCGCTCATGCATTAACTTTTTCATGCGCTTTGAAAAATACATATACAGTTTTTTAGAAGTAAACATTACCTGACAGCATTAGAAAAAAAACTTGCATCAACCTGTTTACTACCATTTCTCTTGTATGCCTCCCCCATCATGACTAACCTACATAGCAACCCCCCCCCCCAATGAAACTGGACAGCTGCTACAGCTACACACTATAATTGCTAGATTTCGCAGCAGTTTACATAGAGAAAGTCAACACTGCAAAGCCTTAACTGTACTGGCTCGAGCCTCACAATCTCCTACCTACCACCTACCTACTCACAACTAGGTATTGCCCATAACCTAATTATAGTAGACATTTTAATCATTGTCATTATTCCTCAGTCTATCTCTAAAAACACTACAACCACAGCAGCTGCATTCTAAGAAAAGTGACTAGAAATAAGTTTTTCTCTGAAAGCTTTTTCTTTAGCAAATGTAACAGACCGATATGTTCGTGCTCTGGTTGCAAGTTCCTACTCTGGGAATTATATTTTCCACATCAGTTCTTTTAATAAATTTAATTAGTAGAACTGCTAATAAGAATATGCACAGTACATATAAAATGCTTCCACTAATGACTAATCTAATGTAAGGATTATTTTCATACACTTCCATCACTGTGAAGAAGTTTTTTAAAATTACTATAACTATAATAAAACTAAGCCCAAAATTCTGCTCTGCCCACAGGTAGCCATTGGGAACACAAATAAATGGTGTAACAGTCTCCAAAAGCAGGAAAAGTAGAAAGTCAGCAGGAAAACTACATCTGCTGAGTTGCATTGTTTGAATAACGTGAAGAATTAATAGAATAGATATTTAGCTACTGTGCTTTCTTAGGGGCTAACAAATCAGCAATACATTTTTAGGACATAGTATCTCAGATCAAGTCATACGAAATGAAGGGATTCCTAAGGGTTAGTTCTGTCCCTAGTACTTTTTTTCTGTATTCATTGCTAGACTTCCCAAAGAATGCCTCCTTTTTCCAGTGATCTTATGCGTAGTGTAGACAATATGGCTAATAGATTAGACCCCTGTCCTCCAACAATTAAGACAACGTGAAGAATTTCTTTCTCACATTGACATCTGTCTAAATCACATCAATCTTCCTCTTAACTACAAAAAAGCCTAAAAAATATTAATGCTGTTTGAGACCCTGCAAAAGCACCCAGAACTTAACCCACGATTGACATCACAGTGTTTCTGATATTTCCTTTTACAAGTTGTACTCTCATGATTTGTTATATTATAATAAATACCCAGTCTCATCACACGTTTAGAAAACCTTGTTTTCCATTAAAATAAGTAAGCTGAAGTAAAATGGGCTATCTGCTGAAATACTACTACTGCAGGAGTGGAGTTCAATGAAATCTGGCTTCTAAACTTCA
Source organism: Protopterus annectens (assembly GCF_019279795.1). NCBI lineage: Eukaryota > Metazoa > Chordata > Ceratodontiformes > Protopteridae > Protopterus > Protopterus annectens. The sequence continues at coordinate 470,529,912 of NC_056733.1, forward strand.
CTGGCTAAAAGACATAAAATAAATGCACATTTCTGCATCATATCTGAAAACACACAATGAAAAGTCTGATGCTATAAGTTCTAGGACAGTTAACTTTATTGAAAATTAATAGGCTTACAATGTCACTAGTTAATGGTGGTTTAACATTAATGGGTTGCATCTTGCCCCAAATCCTAACCTAAATGCATGTTTTCCTGAGGTTTCCTTGTGAATGTAAATAGCAAATCTGTTCACATTTGATATGGATCAAAGTACATACTGAAAGCAGAGAGTTTCTCTTTCTAAAAATAAATGATCTACTAATCTACGCCAAAGGCAAGTGTGTGACCTGTTGTGCCACTGACACTGCTGTACAGTAATGTTATTCCATGATTCAAGGATAAGAAAGTGGGTTTCATTAAGAAATGTTTTTTCACCCATGTATAATGCAGAATCATTACAGTAGGCTTAGTCCCCCCCCATACACACACACACACACACACCACAAAGATTTGAATTATCTTAATACTTTATATGAGATTACCCTTTCAGAAAGACTAAGCAAGCAGCCTTTTTATTGTTGGTAAGTTAATGTTAAATAATATATGCATTCAGCAAGTCTCTCTTTAACAGCAGTAACTGCATTAAACATTACAAAACTGTGACTTTGCAGGGATGACAATGCAAATATATGTTTTGCACACACACACACACACACACACACACACACACACACACACACACACACACACACACACACACACACACACACACACACACACACACACACACCAGGAGCTTGTCTGATGACTCCAGTACCCACACAGCCCTTTCATTCTGGAGACATAGTAGCTGGGCATTTCATGGCTGACCAAGAGCCTATAACCAATTTGTTCCCACCCTGAAGTCCCTTTCAGCCTTTCTGCTCCCTAGTGAGAGTTATTAATATATAGGAAGCTGACAAGCTTTCTGACATGGTGTGACCTAGGCATAAATCCGTACATAACTCGCTGCATTGCCATCTGTCTCACAGACCGGAACCAAGAAGTTAGGATCAGTGAGACCACCGACACTAGGAGACTCCACTGGGGGGTACCTCATGCCTCTTTGCTAGGCCTGCTGCTGTTTGGCATTTAACTTCTTGTGAGTCAACATTCAAATCCTTTGGGTCACTGAGTTTTCAGATGAGTGTAAATTGGGAGCTATTATAGATTTCTCCCCAAGACACCAACATATTGCAAGAGGGTCTAACATGGACAAGTGAGTGGTATCAAGAATCATGGCCTAAAACTCTATGCCAAAAATTGCATTATAATGCCCTTTAGGAAACTGTCAACCCAAGTTATGTAATCAATACACTGCTACGAGTCTTTCCTGTAGTAAAAAAAAAAAAAAAAAGAAACCTTGCATGTCACCAAACTTATAGGTAAGGATATGGCATCGAGGTCCAAAGAAGTTATAGTACCACTCTACTCTGCCCTTAACAGACATGTCGAGTACAATGCCCCTTTTAGCATGTACCTGACCAGACACTTGCAACAGTTGGAACCCCCACATATGTTTCTCACCAGGAGAATTCAGGGCATGACTTCCCTGTCTTACACTGATCACTCTATTCAGTCTCCTGTGTTGAGAGGTGATCTTGCCTGGCTTACAAGGGTTTCCACAGAGCCGCGATGGATCTTTTGTACATGCTTAAAACAACTCGCACAAGAAACACCGATTCAGGAATCTGAGCTAAGCTTGTGACATAAACGTAATATGCTGTGTAGAGAGAGATGCATGTCCCAATGGATCCCCGCACTGTGAAGTAGGCTCCCTGTCCATGTTAAACAGAGTTTATCTCTGAGTCTAGTCAAAAGAAACCTTGACAGTTTGATGTGAAATTTTTGCTCCAGTCTGGCTGCCATATCCCTTCTGGACAGAGGCCGCCAATAAAAAAAAAAAAAGTATTATCCCTACACATCCCGTGGTTACCTCCCTATTAACATGCCCCCTCCTATATAGACACCAGTGATACTAGGAATCCAAATGAGTTTGGGATGTGTAGCTAGGCTTCTAAGGGCCCTAATGGCCGTTAGCCTAATATTAACCTGTGAACACATCATACAATTTGCCATTTACTACTGATATCATCCCTGGAACACCTTAACAAGTACGGATTATCATCAGAATCTCAGCATTGATTTAAGAGCAAACAAAACACACTAACAACTGTCTGTAGTATTACTGGTAAAGCTAAAAGGAAAACTTAATTCCGAGGCAATGTACTAGTATCAGACAAATCTATCAGTCATGAACAATTTTGTAGAAATTAAAGTAATTCAGTACTTTTAGTTTCCGTCAGTCTTGGGAAAAGGACATGTCTTTGCAGCCATATTTTTAGATGTAACCAGAGCATTGAAAGCGTGAACCTTATTTCTACCTAGCAAGCTTTGATTATTCTGCTTTAGCAACAATGCAATTTCCTGGTTCTCTAGTCTAAACTATACATGTGACTATCAGAATCCAGTCAGGAAATAGTATCATGGCATAAGGTTCCTTCACGGCTGATGCTCCCCAAGGATCAGTCCTTGGGCATATCACTTTTTCCATTTTTATAAATGGCATTAACTTGGTATTACCTTCTTTAATAGCTCTTTCTGTACTGGTGACATTATTTTGTATAGAACTGGAGCTTCCACCTCCGCATTTCAAAATACCAACAAAAAGAATTTAAACTAAGTCATTGGTATCTAAAAACATACTAACTGTAAAGTACTGTAAAACAGCTGTCATGACTTTAGGTAACACACACACACACACACACACACACACACACACACACACACACACACACACACACACACACACACACACACACACACACACACACACACACACACACACACACACACACACACACACACACACACACACACACTTGCTCCTCAACCTACATTCACATTGATAAAGCAGTAGAACTTGTGTGCTGTAGTCCAGCAGTACAAATACCTAGGACTTGCAGAAGGTCCCAGCCTCTCCTTCCATCCACTTACAGAGGCCATTCTAAAAAGGTAATCACCAAACTCGGTGCCAATTACTACATGTGTTACCATCTTATTCTTGAAGCTAGAAGGCCACTGGACTCTGACTCAAGAGAGTGCAGTTTAGCGAAGTCATACTAAATCTTAGCAGTCTACTGACATATTTCCCTTACTCTGTAGTAAAGCAATCTCAGAATTAGTATGTATAACTATCACAGATTGTAATAGCAAGTGAAGTCATAAAAATCCTAAAAGGCTACTTTTCTCTGCAGATAAAAAACATAGGCAAAACTAATGAATATTCCCCACTCAGGCATAATGGATACTCTCTCAACTAGGCATCAATCCATATGTTACCAAATGGGTAGCAAACTGGCTCACTGATAGAATCCACATAGTCAAGATAAGGGAAGCCACCTCAAGCAGTAGACCCGTAACAAGCAGCGTACCCCAGGGTTCAGTCTTGGGGCCTGTTATTTGGGATATACGTTTCTGAGGTGCAGGCCAAAACCAGTGGGCTATGGCTGACGAAGTCTGCAGATGACTGCAAGCTGGGTGCAGTCATCAATTCCCCTAGTAATGTGGACATCTCCAAGAGGGTCTCACTCAGACAAATTACTGGTGCCAGAAACATGGCCTCAAGATGAATACCAAAAAATGCATCATCATCCACTTTGGGGAGAGTGACATCCCCACAAATTATCACATTAATAACGTCTTAAGCAGTCAATCAGTCGTGAGGGATTTGGGCACCCAAGTTGATAGCAGCCTGACTTCTGACCACCATGTTGCTTCTGTGGTACGGAAAGCCTCCTACATGGTCCACCTCATAAGTTAGGGTATCTCATCCAGGGACAAGGAGAACATAACATCCCTGTATTCTTCCCTTATAAGGCCCATTATTGAGTACAAGGCACCTTTCGGCACGTACCTCGCAAAGCACATGCAGCAGCTAGAGAGACCACAGAGGTTCCTCACCAGGAGAATCCAGGGCCTCAAACATCTACTATGCACAGATAGGCTAAAAGCCCTATTCCTCTGCTCAGTTTCATACAGACTCCTCAGAGGTGACCTCTGTTTGGCATACAAGGCAATCATGGACCCTACCTTGATGAGACTGCTGCATATCCGCAGGTCACGTTCCACTCAAGTAACCCACATGCACGGCCTCAACCTGGTCTGTGACATCAACAAGACTTGTTGGCGGGACAGATTTGTGTCCCAGTGACTCCCTCATCTATGGAATAGTCTCCCTCTCCACATCAAGCAGAGTACCTCTTTACCCCTTTTTAAGCACAACCTGGATAACTGGATGGGAAATGTCCTTGCTGGACAGGGGCATTGGGTGCTGACTTGTCTAAACATGGGCCAAACTCTTGGCTAGGCTTATAAGGGCCTCAGGGCCAAAGGCCTAGTAACCTCATATGATCCTATGAATGACTCTGTGACAGCTGTAGTGAGTACAACTGCAATTTGAGATGGAATTTGACTAAAATAATTGAAATTTCCTGCACTCACCCCAACCCACAAAGCGAAAGCTAGGACATGCTCAGAAACCCAGAATGAAATGGAAACAAACACCAGAATCAAAACAAAAAAATCTCTGGGAATATCCCTTTAAGGTCACTGATGAACTCAAACATTCCTGTCAGTCACTGAATCCACTCCATCCGAAATTCACTGATTCATCTTACCATCACTCTACATCATCTCTGAACTCCTGCCACATTTACCAAGCACCGCATGTTAATGTAAATGCCTGGAATCTGTCACATGGAAAGTGTTAATTATCCACCCATTATTAAATACTATACTTCTCTGTGCAAATCCATTATTCTGCATTATAGTGGTATGTGCAAACACTGAATGTGATCTACAGCACTATTGTAACTTTAAAAATATTCTTTACTTTGTAAGTTGTGAATAAAAGTGAATCCCCAATTGTCCAGTTCGCCATTCTATTATGGCTTTTTTTTTTAATTACTTTCAATAAATAAAACAGCAACTTATTTCTTATATCAGAACATGTACAGTAACTTGAATCTGCTTACTCTATCAATTTTCCAAATAAGTTGCGCCATTATTATCCAAACAAGTATCTTGGAATATATTTGACTTTGTCACTAGATGCATTACTTGCTCTTGTAGCCATCTTATTTGTACATTTCTTTCCAATTGGTGACATGTAAAGTTTGTATACATCTCTAAAAATTTCACTGATATGTATTCATACATTAGACTGCACATAGCTTTATTTTTTTCTTTTTTACTGCGATATACTAACCCAGACTGTGTTACTACTACCTCTCTGCAAATAAATGTTAAACAAAAAATAAATGCTTACTTCTGAAGAAAAGATTAAATCTAGAAGGCATTTATTGCGAGACGGGCAAAACCTGACAGCTGGTTAACTTCCATATGAAGCTTACTAAGTAGGAAAGCAGGCAGTCAATCCTAAAACAGACTACATTTGCACAGAGTACATTTTTGGCATACTTATTCTCACCAATTCAAATGTCCTCAATGACTCTATGCGCAGGAGTTCACTGTCTCAAAAAATGACTTATGGTAATAAACCCTTATTTCTTTATTGTCTGATAACACGAATATTCGGTCTTCACAAGAATCCCTAAGCATAATAAATATACACTTACAGTAACAAATAGCGAGATTCGTATTACAAGCAAACCACCAACGCAAACAAGTACACTACAATTCAAAAGCAATGAGCTACAATAAAAGGACGCAATGAGAATAACAAGTATAACTAGAAACAAGCACCAGATCAGACCAACACAGAAAAAAACAAACAATTACCAAGCAAGGGACACATTATTGTTATGGACCTGTCGTTTCTTAAGAAGACGTACCCTACTATCATTACCCCCAAACCCCTTAACAAAACAGGTACAACAAATTACAAAATTCAGAAAGAAACTAGTTGATCATCTAAACTTGTACAGAATACAACCCCAGAACAAGTCTGACCACTATAGCTTAGCTTACCTTTTACTGCTGTAAAATAATAGATGTTGAATGTAGTCAGGTAAATAAGTCCAACTTCTTCGCCGCGATCTCACTCCTTCCTTCACCGCAAATGAAAAAAAACGACCGAACGGTGTTTTGGCGCATGAGCATACCAGCTGAAAGATGCTGGCAAGAAAAAAAAACGTGAAAACAGTAATTTTGCATATGCGTAGAATAGCTGAGGGACGCGGACGTGAAAACACATGGAAAAAAAGTTAAATTTCAATTTAAGGGTCACGGGCCGCATGGAAGAGCTCTGGGGGCCGCATGCGGCCCGCGGGCCGTGGGTTGGACACTCATGGTAGAGCATATCTCCACCTCTCCAGGGTCTCCTCCACCTGTTCCCTACGCTCACTACAGATCACAATGTCATCTGCAAACATCAGCAACTACTCACATTATGGTATGAAATAAAATATTATTAGTAAAAACAGAATAATTAATTTTACAACACATCTCTAATAATTCATTTTACGACGAATCTCATCAAAGCCAAATGCCTCTCCATGAAGTACCCAGCTAAGGAAACTGTCAGAATCCAGGCCAGTGACAATAAAAGTACGCACTGCCTGCTACTAACAAGAAGTTAAAATACTCCACAAAGACACCTCTTACAGCCTTCACTGAAAAACGTTCTGCAACATTTTACTTTGTGGTTTGATGGCCTTCTCCGAAAACTCGCACCTGAATCGCAGACATTAGGTTTCTGCAACTTAAAGCACTTGGAGATAAAGAAGTAGGAAAAGAAAATCTTTTAGAGAATAAGCCGGAACCTTCTAACCAATGAAGGTTAAAAACTAAAACAAAAATAGTATTACTTCACTAGTGTCGTTGTAGCCCACAGACACAGATTACTGCTTAACTTTCAAAGGGTACCTTTAGGAAGCACACCTACCTTGAATATTATTAAGGTAAAGCAAATGAACCTTACAGGGGGCTAATCTAACAATATAAATTTTTATTTAATGTCTTAGCTATTAATCTACACCATGGCTTAGTTCCAACTTCAGATAATCAACAATCCTTAAACGAGGCAGCAATGAATTTACCTTTGAGTAGTTTATATGAAACAGAATACAGTGACAGTGATTTCAAACAATCCCCATAGGAGAGATGGTGAAGACCTTGAATGTTCCTTGTGGTTTCTTTAAACCTAGCTAAATTTCCCATTCCAAACTGTGTACCTTGTGTCTATGAGGTAAATATCTTAAACAGTATTTTTTGGCAGTTTTTAACTATTCAAAATTGAATAAAACAATAATTGAATTCAGTTCACAACACAGTTGGAATAAATTGCATTTATTTAAACTGTATTTGTTTTAATATTGCTACACACTCAAGTGTGCTAGCTCGCACTGCACATTGTGCACTTAAATTGTTTTTACTGCTGTTTTCGCTGCTTTTTTGTAAAAAAAAAAATTCCAAGCTTGTTTTCAGCCTTTCCTGTAACTAGTCTAGTCCAGATAGATATTTGCTGTATCCAGGATTGTTTGTAAGCTTCTGAGCTCCCCAAGCCTTTCTGTGTTGGAGGGAAGCCTTCTAGCTTATCAGTGGGACTGTGGGACACCATGGTGTGGGAATACCCGATGCTACTAGACAGTAGACTCTGCCAGTATAGCCTTGCACCAGTCCGGGGACAGACACACTAACAAGCAGATGTTCCTTTCGTAAGAAACAGATACTTCAGTGATGCAAAAGTAGTTGCAATGTATTTGTGTAGACTCTTTATTAACACAGCTTTTTGTCTTTAAGTTTAACTCATTATATGTCTGCTGTCACTGTCTGCAGGTACTTTATTTATTAATACTGTTATTATGGAAGACAGGAATAACGGTGTCCGTGTCAACGATAATGAGAGTTTTGGCAGCCCAACTACACAGTCAGACAAGTCTACCCCACCAAAGAAGCGAAAACAAAACATCTGTTATTATAATGCAGAGTGGGAAAGGGAATTTTCATGGATACAAAAATGCACAGAAGATACAAAAGCTAGATGCAAGCTTTGTGCAACATCATTCACTGTTGCATATGATGGAAAAAAAGCAGTTACAGCACACCAAAGCACCAAAAAGCATACCACTTGTTCCCAAGCTAGTGCGTCATCTCAACGACTGAAGACATTTTTCACATCGCCAAACAGTACGGCATCTCACAAAGTATCCCTAGCGGAAATTGCTGAAGTGTATCATGGAATTAGACATCATATTTCGTATAATGCACAGGACTGTGGTATCAAAGTTATGAAGTCTATAATTGATGACTCGGGAATCATTAAAAAGATGACCTGCGGCCGAACAAAAGTTTCCACCATAGTCAACAATGTTTTGTACCCATTTTCACTAAAAGTCATCCTTGATAAGCTACATGCTGGTTTGCCATTTTCCATCGCTACTGATGCATCTAACAAAGGGAACCGTAAATTCTATCCGGTTGGTGTTCAGTTCTTCACCCCGCAGAACGGAATTTCTTTCTGTGTTATTGACTTTTACGAGGATGCATTTGAAGACTCTAAGTCCGTTAAGAATCAACTCTGTCATGTTTTAACAGAATGTAAATTGTCTTGGCAAAATGTTACCGCTTATGCCTCAGATAATGCGTCAGTAAACTATGGCATAAACAACTCCGTTTATCAGAAGTTAGTTTCAGAGGAGAATCCTAACATTATTGCAGCACACTGCAATGACCACATTATGCATAACGAAAAATGCTTTAAAGGTCATGTCATTTGATGTTGAAAATTTCGTCATGAAAGTGTTTGCTGAATTCAGTAACTCTTCATTGAGGCGAGCAGAACTGAAGAGCTGCTTTGATTTCTATGAGTCTGAATACCACGAGATAATCAGACATGTTCCAACCCGCTGGTTGAGTTTGTTCAAGGCTCTTGACCGAATTTTGCTGTGCTGGATGCCTTTGAAAATGTATTTCTTGTCTCAAGGAGAAGCTGATTGTTCGAAAGTGATATGCAAAATGTTGAAGGACCAGGAAAACAAACTGGCACCAGACGACAGCCCAACAAAGTCGGAGCTGTATCTATATTTTACACACTTCTTTATGTCATCCTTTCAAGAGCCAATTTTAAAGCTTGAGAACAAATCAACAACAGCTTGTGAACTGTACGGTAAACAGTTTAAGCTGTCTCTGCAGAATAGGACTGATGATAATTTTTTTGGTATGAAGGTAGCATTTGCTCTGCACAAAAGTTATCTACCACAGCAGTTCATTGAGAAGTTCATAACTGAAGTTCTGAATGTGTACAAGTGAGCAATGACATATTTGAACAAATGGTTTGCATTCGAACATTCCCCATATCATCACTTCAAGTCACTGTCTTTGACTAGTGTCACAAGATCACCTTCGCTTGATGAAGTGAGCAAACGCCTCTATCCACCCACCATCCATCCGACAGCCTGCATGATGAAGTGCGAGCTCTTAGTGAAGTGTTCGACGTTATCCATAGCTGTGCAAGCACAGCTGAGGCTTGGTGTAAGTTTTTCGAGCACGAGTCTGCACCAAATATGTTGAAACTTGTTCAGCACATTCTGTCTGTTCCAGTCTTGAATGCATCCGTTGAGCGTGTGTTTAGCGTTATGAATAACATTTGGACGGATGAACGAAACAGACTTACGCCAGAATCAGTTAAAAGTGAACTGTCAGTTTTCTTTAACCTGCCATATTCCTGCACCAAGTTTAAGTCTGTTATTTCACAGAACAAGCGCCTGATCAGGGCTGCTCAGTCGGACTCCAAATACCACAAATGTGGAACTTCAACTGAACTATGCACTATTCCTAACAGACTCTAAAAATGGACACTCCTACACACAGTGTCCAAACTGTGACCACATTCTAACTATGAATGTACAGTACAAGTGCATGCAAAGTATGGCTGTACAACTCCTTGACCATCACCACAGACCAGAGCTGCTCCACAAGAGTTCAGACAGAATGAAAGAACAGGTCTTTGGGAGCATAATCTGTTGTTCACTCTCTCAGTCCATGTAGGTGAGGGATGTTATCAAGTCACAAAGTTTGAAAGTTATGATCAAAAAAATTCCACAGGCACAGTGGCACAGAGTGACAGAGGTTAAGACTGTTTCAAACCCTCAGGTCTATACAGTTCAGTCCCATCCACTGGTTACTGTATAAAGTTTGAATGTTCTGAGTGAGCTTTCTTTGTCTACTTCAGTCTGTTCCTGCCTTCCAAAAATAAATTAGCTGATTGACTATTTTAGTCTCTGTATATATTTAATTGTACTTGCTCTTGTGGCCTGGGCCATGGTTGAAAAGGGTCAAAGCACCAGTTCATTTACTCAGCAAATGAATATTGCACAGAAGTTAGCCTGCTCCAATGGAAATATTAGGCTGCATAATTAACAGATTTCTAACAACATTTATTTACATCAGGAAGCAGCAAATACAGCAAAGCATGCCAAAGTGAACTGAGTCTAATGGATTTGTTGTCAGGACTAGCTCTGAATAGGTTTCCCTACACGTTTGCAAAGGATAACTGGCCACTTTATGAATGGCCAAATGTCTTTGTCCAAAACACGATTCAGTTTCTGAATGAAAATTCGGCAAACTGAGCTGTGTGAAGAAAGGAGGAGGTACAATGAGGAAGAAGTAGAAGGATGGAGGAGGTTACTAGGGAGCAAGAGGAGGAGTTACGGAGTGAGAGTGAAAAAAAAAAAGACATCTAACATGGCACTTAACCACCATTGGAATCTTGGGAGGTGCTTTAGACACTGATTAATGTGAATGAACACCTCGTAAGAAGCCAATGTTTGAGTTGCTTATTTATATATGTTATAGGACATTGCTCATGTACAAGGAACACTTTTTAAAATATTAGCGATGTTAATCTGAGAAGTTGACAAAATAACTGGATGTGTGAGCTGAACCTATCTCTTTGGCATGTACTTGACCAGACACACACACAACAGCTGGAACATATTTAAAGCTTCCTTACTAGAAGAATCCAGTATCTAAACACATTGTCTTATACAGATCTCCTTAAAGCCCTATCACTATACCGGGTCTCCTACAGGTTACTGAGGGAGAATGTCTGACATACAAGGCATCCTTGGATCCAGCACTGATTGATGGACCTTTTGGACAGCCATAAAACTAACAGTATCAGAACCATTAGATCCAAAGATTTAAATTTTGCTTGTGACATAAATAGGCCATGTGATGTTGATGAGACACAAATGTGTCTCAGAGAGGGTCCCCATGCACTGAAACAAGCTTCCCATCCATGTGAAGTAGAGTCCATCCCTAGGCTAGCCCTATTTAAGCATAACGTTGAGTCTTTGAACAATAGGTGGGGAATTGGAAATCACCCTGTTGCCATCGCCAATGCGCAATGCCACTTATCTGTTTTTTTCTGGACTATCCACACAAATCAAATCAATTCTCTGCTCTGGACTGGTAGTCAGGAAATTGGGAAAACACTGTACAAACTCCATTTTTCTGTTTCACAAAAAGAAACAGACTATTAGTGTTTGTTACAATTGGCTGATTTACTATGCTTTTTTACAGAAAAACATACTAAATCGGCTGAAAGCAGACATCCGGAATAGAAAAAGAGGGCGTTTCCATTAGCTGATGTCACTGTGATGTCACAAAATGGGCGTGGCATCGATGGGAGAGTGGGTGGGAATGGGTGGGGTTATGGGTGATGCAAGGGGCGTGACCTTAGTCCGGTTTTAGCCACAAAGAAATTTGGCAACCCTAATCAATATTCCATCAACTCATGAAGACTATAAAAGCTCAAAGGCTAAAATGGAAATCATCATCCGGATTTGATCACAGCACCAGCCTGAACTGAGCTTAGAGACATTTCGCCAGTGTCTGCCTTGCCTTGACTGAACAGATAGCTGCACTGTATAGGATTTGAAGTTTCCCTATCAGTGGCAAAGATGACTTTGTTTATGCATATGCTTGTAAGTACATGATCTATTAGTTTTTCTGCTTAATTAGTATTAGCTTTACTGTTTATTTAGAAAAGTTTTGCTTAATAAATTGTTAAGTTTGAGCCTTGATGTCTTGTGTCATTTCTACTCCTGTATTAACCTCAGATTTTAAAGTAACGGACTAGTTCACTTGGCATAGTCGGCAGGATCTGGGGTTTACAGTGGAAATGTCACAACAACAACCAATGTTTTTTCCTTTAAAACACCTAGGCATAGGTAAGAAGGATGCTGCGTCAGGCACCCCAAATAAGTTGGGCGTTGATACTACGTTGACAGTATTATTTGGGAAGTGGGATCCTCTTGCTAAGGTATTAAGTCAAGTTTCACCTTTTTCTTCCCCAAAACCCTTGCAGGAAAGACCTAAGGCAGACCCTGATAGTCTAGCTAGAGCCTTATCTGAGCTAAAATTGGATGATAAGGGGGAAAAAGGTGAAGGAAGGGGTGGGAGCAATCGGATGGCTATTCTTTGAAGCCATTCAGGAATTAGATAGAGATGTAGAGAAACTAAAAGAAAAAGTTTTAGAATTGGAAGAGCAATGTAAAGAACATGCACATACACATAGACTGGATAGAGATGCCTTGGAGAAGGCAAACATGGCACTTGTTAAAGTAGGAGAGGAAGCTGAACACTGGAAATCTAATTCAGTGACTCTAGCTATTTGAGTAATTCAACAGCGTAGACAACGAAATGAGAGAAAATTACGCCATCTGCCCTCAAGGCTTCGGGTTCGTGCTTTGCTGTGTAAGGCAGAGTTTGATCCCGAGAAGTGGGAAGGTGATCTCCCCTCAACGGATGAGGGTGATAGTGATTTTGAGATAGTAAATTCCCCATCAGTGGAGGCACGCCCAGTTATTGAGAAAAAGGGACAGTATACTGGGGGGGCAGCGCATACAACAATGGGTTGAGGTGCGGAGTTATACTCAAGCTGAATTATTGAATATAATCCAAATCTATAAGCAAAGGCCAGGGGAAACTGTTTTAGCATGGTTTCTTCGGGTTTGGGACACAGGGGGAGAAGCGGTGTCTCTAAATGCTGAAGAGATGCACCAATGTGCATGTTTGGTGTTTCACCCACGTTTAAAGCAAATAGTAAACAATGTGAATCATGATGACCCTCAGGTGAATACACTGGTGGTGTGGTTAGCCTCGGCTTTCCGCACTACTTGGCCTGATGCTACAGCAGTAGCTGATGAACATAAGCCTTGGAAAACAATAGCAGAGGCGATACAGCAGTTAAGAGAAATGGCTATGCTGGCTACCGTTTACTCACTGGAATTGAGGAATGGGACATCAGTGCTTCCGAAAGGACCAGATGCACAAATTATGACTAGCAATATGAGGAGCAAATTGATCAAAAACTCACCACAGTGGTGGAAAGGGCAGCTGATGGCTGCCCTGGCAGGCTGTGTAGGTCAGCAGATATGGGATGTAATAGCCACTCTAAATCAAATGGCAGAATTAGTGGAAGAAAAAGAACAGAGAAGAGCTAGAAAGGCAAATGTGGAGAAATTGAAAGATAAATCCAGAGAAAAAGTTACAAGAAAGCAAATGTTTCTGGATCTGTTAAGGTGGGGGGTTGAAGCTGCGGAAATAGATGGGATAGCTACTGAAGAATTATATAAAAAGTGGAAGCAAAAACAAAAAGAAAAAGGTTCAAGTCCTGAGAGTAAAAAGCAAACCCCTACAAAAAGTCCAACCAGAAGTACTACTGAAGGGAAGGTAGGATGGAATCAATTATATCCTGACATCCCTACTGATGTGGAGCTAGCACAGTGGCAAAAGGGGGAATTTAATGATGAGAGAGACTGGGGAGGAAAGGAATGGAGAACCCCAGTCGAAAAAACAGAGACAAATTGACTAGTAGGCGGGTCCCCAGTAGCTAGGGGTACAGTAAGAGCAATTGCACCTGGGGACCGACGTCCTTACGTACCCTTTACCATTTTTTTGGAGGGGAGGGCCACAACATGTGATGGCTCTGGCAGACACAGGATCAGAAGTAACCATTTTTGCAGGCAACCCCCGTAGATTTTGTGGACAGTATGAAGAAATTGATGGTTATGGAGGGGCAAAGACACTAGGTACCAAAACCAAGATTAAGATAGCTTTTGGGGATGGTATTCCTATTTACATTGAAGCAGTAATAGCTCCAGTACCTGAACACATTTTAGGAATAGATGTGTTAAAGGGTAGAACTTTAGAAACCACTGTAGGGCCATTTAGGTTTGGAGTGCGGCATTGTTCAGTCAACGCAGTTCAGGTTGTAGTTCGAGGCAATGCTAAGTGGGAACCGCTTTATATTCTCACACCTAAAACAATAGTGAACATCAAACAATATTGTATCCCAGGTGGGCACACTGAGATCACTGAGATGATCCAAGAACTGCTTTGGGTTGGCATACTTGAGCCAACAGTGAGTCCATTCAACAGTCCAGTATGGCCAGTAAAGAAACCTGATGGATCATGGTGAATGACAGTAGATTATCGAGGTCTGAACAAGGTGGACCCACCCTTAGCGGCAGCTGTTCCAGACATTGTTATGATCGTGGAAAGATTGTCTTCATCTGCTGGACCATATCATGCAGTTTTGGACTTAGCAAATGTCTTCTTCTCCATTCCAAAAGCAGAAGAAAGCAGAGCCCAATTTGCTTTTACCTGGGAGGGGAGACAGTATACCTTCCAAGTGTTACCACAGGGATATCTGCACAGCCCTACCCTGTGTCATGGACTAGTGGCTAGAGACCTAGCCAAGTTACAGCTGGACAAAGTGACTATTTTCCATTACATTGATGACTTAATGATTACGGGAGAAAAATCTGATGTGGATATCGCACTAAAAACTGTAATTCAGCACCTTAAGAACAGAGGGTGGGCTATAAATGAGAATAAAACACAACAAGGGACATCAGTAAAATTCCTTGGTATGATTTAGAATGGAGTGAAAAGGGAAATTCCTGCAGTAGCACTGGAGAGTATTCAGAAAATTGCAGTCCCAAAAATGAAACAGCAGGCACAGGCCTTCTTTGGAGCAATGGGCTTTTGGAGAGTATTTGTACCTCACCTCGGACTGATTTTGCGACCCATTCACTATGTAACTAGGAAAAAATGTGACTTTCAGTGGGGTCCCAAGCAACAAATGGCTTTTGAAGAAGCAAAAAAGGCTCTACAGCAGAGTGTGGGGCTGGGCCCAGTTGATCCACAGCAACCTTTCATCCTTGAAGTAACAGTTGCCAATAATGTTATGTCTTGGGGGCTGTGGCAGAGGGATGACACTGGGAAAAAGAGACCTTTGGGATTCTGGTCCAAATCCCTGACTGGAGTGCAGGTGAGATATAGCCCCCTTGAGCAGCATGTACTAGCAGTGTACACAGCATTGATTCATGTGGAAGGAATAACTAAACAGCAAACAGTGACCGTTAAGATAGACTACCCAATCCAGGGGTTGTTACGAGATAATACTTTGATGAAAACCCTAATAGCACAATCTTCGACTGTACAGAAGTGGAAGTGGTATTTACAGGAAAGGGCCAACATCGTGCCTGCAGTGTCTCAAGTACAACAACAGTTGGCTGGACTGGTAATTCTGGATGATGCTGATGCGATAGAACAACAGCGACATCAGCTTCCAAAGTCTCCAATTACTGAAGCATTACCATTTGATAATTTAGATGCAGAAAAACAGAAACTTGCATGGTTTACTGATGGTTCTGCCAAAATTGGATCAAATGGTAGGACCTGGACTGCAGTGGCTTATTGCCCACAAACAGAAACTGTGTTATTTGACAAAGGTACTGCCGGTTCAAATAATCAGGCAGAATTGTGAGCTGTTGCCCTGGTCATCGATAGCTTATCACCTGGAGATGAAGCATACATCTATACTGATAGCTGGGCAGTCTTTAAGGGGTTGACAACCTGGTTACCTGCCTGGCAACAACAGGATTGGAAGATCCATGGCAGACCTCTATGGGGAGGTTCAGAAGACTGGCAACGGATTTGGGAAAAAGCTCAACAATGCAAAATCAGTGTTGGACATGTAGATGCCCATGCATCACTTGTAACAAATGAAAGGAGGCATAACCAGCAGGTAGATAAGATGGCCGCAGTACATGTTGCTGAAGAGAAAGCCGAAAGTGCTAGTATGGCAACATGGGCCCATGATCAGAGTGGGCATTTGGGAAGAGATGCGACAATAGAATGGGAACAAAGGCATGGTATGCAGTTGAATAAGGAAATAACTACAGATGTTATAAAGCAGTGTGAAATCTGTCAAAGAAATAAACAAAAGCAACTGCAAGCAGAAGCATGTGGACACATTCACAGAGGCAGTCGTCCAGCACAAATCTGGCAAGTAGACTTTATTGGTCCTTTACCACTGGATCAAAATCAGCAATACTGCCTGACGATGGTGGACACTTATTCAGGATTATTAATGGTGTCCCCATTGCAAAAAGACAAACCAGCAAGCAGTGTTAAAAGGATTGAATAAATTATGTATGACATATGGGATTCCCACTGAAATCCAAAGTGACCAAGGCAGCCACTTTACCGGAGCAGAGGTTCAAGAATGGGCAAAGGAAAATGAAGTTTGATGGGTGCTGCATATCCCATATCATCCCCAAGCTGCTGGTTTAATTTAAAGGTATAATGAGCTCCTTAAAGAACATATTTGAAAGAAAACGAATGATGGAATGTTACGAGGCTGGGCAAAGGTATTAGAATTAGCTGTGAGTCAGCTGAATAATAGACCTCGGAAGCATCAAGGAACCCCCTTGCAAATGCATATGAATGACATTCGGTCCAACTGCTGTGTTTTGAAAATAGAAAAGCTGAACCCAAATGCCATATACCCTCTTTTGACAAATACTGATCAAACTCGGTTCTGGCTATGTGCATTGACTGAACAAAGAGTGCCAGCACAAAATATAGTATTAGTTGAGACAGGTTGGAAACTCTTTCTCCCAGAGAATTGGCACTGGGGGCAAAAAGGACTATTAGGAGAAAGTTGGGAGGTTTTTACATTATGGGAGCCAGAACGAGAAGTGATAGTGAAGGCTATCAATTTAGATAACAAGACACAGATGATTCAAAAAGGACAACCTTTAGTAGAAATTTGTATGCATCAAGATACTGTTATTTTACTACAAGACTGTGATACTAAACCAAGTAAATGGCTGGGAATGAAAGTTATAGTGACCACACCCAATCAGCCAAATGAATGTGGGACTGTAATTTGTGATGGACCTGGTGATACTGTTTTAGTATTACTTGATTCTGCTAAACAACCGTTGTACTTTCCTCTCCATAGATTATTGCCACTGTTTGAGAAGGAGCCAACCTTTTCTGATGGCAACACTTAGATGGGCCATATAACTGTCTTGACCCTATCCCTCTATTTGAAGGGGAAGATGTTGCAAATTTAACAGATGGCTGTGATTTTTATTGGAAATTGGGAGACCATCTATATGCAGTGACACCCAAACCTGCCTTAACTTTCACTCAGACGGAAAACATTGCAACTGTATGTAGACTAAACTGTGATAGACATCCTGAAAAATGTGTTTCCAACCCTTTCGGAGGTCTGTACCAAAGGCTGAATGAGTCGGGATTTCCTTTAGCCAAGTCTCCATTAGATTCCTCCTGCATAGCTGAATTTCAAAGGGAAAATGACACAGCGGAAACCCTATCTCTGGATTTGGAGATATATGCCATGGACAATAGTTCAACTGTATTTAATGGTTTGGGACATGTGGCAAGATATACCAGAGGATGTAAAACTGTAAGTAGCGCTAGAGTTATACAACGTATTAAAATGATAGTTAACATGTCAGCAGTTGATATTACCACCAGGTACCCACATTGTAAAATTGTACAATTATGGCCGGTTGATTCTTTGCATATCAAATACAGACATAAATATAAAAGAAGTAAATGTGATGTCACAGGTATTCTTGGTACTGCACTAGGTGCAGTCGGAACAGGGACTGGATTCCTAAACAGTGTAGATATAGATACTCTACGTAGCAAATTAAGCAGTTTGGGCACTGACCTAAATATGGCCTTTAAGCTACTAGCAGACCATGATCCCGAGCTGGGACAAAGAACCGTAGACGGTATTTTAACTCAAACTGTCTTGTGGAGGTAGATTGAACATACAAATACATATACAGAACAGATTTTTAATAACCTCACAACAGAAGTAAACCAGACTTTTTGTATCTTATCTCAGTTGGCTGCCAACCAGCAATATCTGCAATTCACTCAAACTTGGGGGGCTAAGAAGGCAGCCCATTGGCAAAAGGAACTGCAACTGTATCATTGGTTAAAGCCAATAGATTTTGCATGTGAAAATAAGTCCTGTATATTAATTTTTGACTATCTTGCTAGTAAAAAAGGGACAAAGCAGGTCTGTCCATTTGTTACATTGCCCTTGCAATTTGGAAATAATTGGTGGGTACCTCAAATCGAATCTACTTTGATTGATTATAATGATGTACCCATTGATGTGGCAGGTTGTGAAACCTGGCCCCAAGGGTGGGTATGCATGATGGTGAAAAGGAAGCCTCACCCATGCTTACATAATGGAACTGGGGAATGCACCTGGCACAGATATGTAGTAAATGGTACAGACATCTACCAGTTAAATGATACCACTGTTTGTGTGATATCCTCCTGTAAATTAGCCTGGACCGATGGGATAATCACAACTGGTGGAGCATACTGTAAGAGTAATATCCATGCAATTATTTATTTTTGTACTGGAGAATTGATTAGACTGACTAGATGGATGGACGTCACATTTAATGCTAGCATAGAACCATTACACACTTTTAAATGGCCATCTCTAGTCCACCCGGACTTTCAATAGATTAAGCAGGAAGGACAAAGTGTGTTGCAACTTATAAATAAAACACTAAATGATGCGCATCAAACAGTGATTAAAATGATTAAAGACAAAGGTACCATTGTAAAAATTGCAAATGAAATACAGGATATAACTGTTTCGCATTGATATGATATTTTTATGTGGTCATCTAAAGCTTCAGTATGGTTTAATTTGTTATTGCATCCTTTACTTTTGACCACAATAATCTCAGTGTTATTTTGCATAATATCATGCTGCATTTGTTGTAAAGTGATGAGAAGGTACAAACTGATGTCAGTTTTAACTCTTATAAGGGATACACAGCGTACGTTGCTTGATGCAAGGGGTGGCCTGTGACGGATCCACACAGTCTACCAGTTTTTGCTATGCCTCGAGCCACATATCACTGTGTATGTTTAATTATTGCTAGATTGATTATTGCTAGTTCTTGATATGCCACTACCTCACTATATGCTGCTAATATTGTAACAATACAATATGCTTAAGAGCAGGCCTTGCTCACTGATTACTGGTATTACTGAACTTTTGTTAACCTATAAGTTGTTTATCAGCTTAAAAGATGTTTACCAGAATGTGGGGATTTCAAAGAGGAACTATATCACAAGTTTGTGAGCTAACTGTTCTTTGAAAAAGGGAAGTAGGGCACAAGACCAGACATTACGAGGCTTGTTTACAACTTAGGAAATGATCTGTAATTTTCTAAAATATTCCATCAACTCATGATGAACTTGTAATGTCAGATTTTTTTACAATATTCCATCAACTCATGAAGACTATAAAAGCTCAAAGGCTAAAATGGAAATCATCATCCGGATTTGATCACAGCACCAGCCTGAACTGAGTTTAGACACATTTCGCCAGTGTTGGCCTTGCCTTGACTGAACAGATAGCTGTACTGGATAGGATTTGAAGTTTCCCTATCAGTGGCAAAGATGATTTTGTTTATGCATATGCTTGTAAGTACATGATCTATTAGTTTTTCTGCTTATTTAGTATTATCTTTACTGTTTATTTAGAAAAGTTTTGCTTAATAAATTGTTAAGTTTGAGCCTTGGTGTCTTGTGTCATTTCTACTCCTGTATTAACCTCAGATTTTAAAGTAACGTACTAGTTCAAATGCATATGACAGTATTTGTAATAAAGGACAGGATTACATTATTTTAAGAAGCTCATTACACTTGTTGGAGACTTTCAGTCATCTCTGCAGGCTTTACCCGTAAACTAAACAGAATGCCAATCTATCATGTGTGGTCCATAACCTGTAGAGTAATCCTATAAGCAATGTATCTTGAGCTTGTTTCTTGTTTGCTTTTCATTTTTTACTTTGATCATGTTTTCCCCATGAAACAAGTAGATAGTTGTCAGGCTGCAGGTCTTTTTTGGATAAGAAACATTTTTACAAGTGGGGGTATCACAGAGATTGCTACTTTCAGCATGTTACTTGGTACTTTAATAAAGCTGAATATAAATTATAATTAGAACTGCAGTGCAAGGAGAAGAGGTTTGAGTTGAGTGCTGCTTGTTTTTCTTATACTTGATTTTGACTGGCATTCCAGTAATGTATTTAAAAAGTAATTTATTTTTTCATGCCTGATAATCTTTTTGTTTCCATCTAGATATTACGTAAGCTGTCATGCAGCCAATGCATTGAAATATTTTTTTTCTTCTACACTTCATTTTGTCTTGATTGAACTCTCATAAAGACGTTTTGGCACCCAGGGTAGCATAGTTAATTAAAGATAGTTTTTGTGGTTTTGAGTATAGCTCCTCCCCTTTCTAGTTGACCACACCCCTTCCCATTGAACCCACCCATTTGGCTGTCTCTTGCAGCCCCCCCTTTGATTTGAAGTCACCAGCCGCCACTGCTTGCCAGAAAACCATACATTTTATGAGAAACTGAACAAAAATATGGGGCAAAAATTTGGATAGTCTGAGAAAATCTGGACAGTTGAGAGGTATGCTTGGGAAGAGAATGATTAATAGACTTATGTTGCCCTAGTAAAGATTTGGTGTATGCGCCATATGTTCACTGCATTGTTTCTAGTAAATACTTCATCTTGGGCTGGTTGCAAATTACATTTAACATTTGTTAACCTACAATTAAAAAAAATATGTATTTTACGGCTAATTAGACTGTCAGTGATTTCATCTTATACTTAGTAAATGCAGATTGTATAACTCAGAATTTTGAATATGTCCCAAGAATAAATGTTATTCCTCCAGGAATAAAACTGAACTTTGAAACTTTTCCTCTGAACTTTGCATTGCGGTCATAACATGCTCTTTCTAGAAACCATTGAAACACATATAGAGAGAGATCCAGTCATTCAAACGTATGTGTTTGAGACAGAGATGTTAAAAAATTCACCCATGGAATTGGGTGATGTGAAGCTGGAGAACTGAATATTGAACATCTGTGCCAAGAACACATATTAAGAGTTATGGTCAGAGAGACCCAATCATAATTTTTTTTGTAGTGCATGAAACTTTATCTGATCCATGTATGTACCAGTTACAGAAAAATGTTTAGGAGTGAAGTGTTTTACAGCTTTGAAAGTCATAAAAAATTGCCCCGTAGACAGCAGGCAGAAGCAATGTACCTCTCAAAGGAACCATCAACTTCAAAAGCAGTTAGACACTTATCTGTGCCACACTTTACCCCTGTGTCGAATGTAGTGTCTAGCAGCTTTTAAAGCTGTTAGCTTCTTGCTGCTGTTCTGCTTTAATGCAAGGCTAGAGCTTAATATGACTGTGAGGTGCTTTAGAAAAACATAAGCACCTTTCTGATATCAGAAAGGTGCTTAATCTTTTACCCCTTAATTGAGAGTGTAATCACAGTGCTGTTTGCAATACATAATGCAGGGGGTAGGGTTGGTATAATGGTTAAGCTCTTTACCTCAGAAACACAAGATGCCAGACTTGATTCTAACCTCTGGTTATTGGCTAGGCTTGTAATAGTCTGCAGAACGACAGCCATTAGAGCTTGACTTGCAGAAAACAGTAGGTGGAGAATGCAGCAGAATTGACAGAAGTTTTCTAATAATGTTTAGGTTAATAGTATAGCTTCTACCTTACTCTGACAATCATAACACATTTTCTTTTTAGAAATCATGTCAGGCAGTCAGAGAGAGATGCACTTTTTATTTTAAATGTTAATAGTCCTCTGAAGGCAAACTAAATCTATACATTTAGGAGTAAAGAGATTTTTGAACAGACTTAGTTTGAGTCAATCCTTTGACAGCTAGCTCTACTACTATGACCTCTGGTAAAGTTATACAGAAGTGGGATAAGTGTGGAGGCAGACTTAAAGTGACTGACTAACAACTAGGATTGAACAATTCTAATTATGAATGGCTATTTCAGTTTACTTCAGTAAAACAAAAAAGCAACCTGTGAGAAGCATAATAGTCATTCCCCGAGATTCATGAAGCTTGGGCCAGGTGCAGGCGTAGCATCGGCGTTCTGACAACAAAGACGGCCACCGAGCAATTCAGGTACGAGCTGTTCCCACATACACTACCTGCTTACGCTACACCCACACAACTCCTGAGACTTGTATGCTAATTACCCCATGTGCAGCAGTGAAGCAAATGAAGGTATGTAGCGATTCAGGAAGTGGTGCAGGTGTAGAGTAAGCATGCAGAAATGTAAACCATAGAAAACGGTTTACATTTTTGCAAACATAAAATCGGAGCCATGACAGCTGACCAAACATATGTATTATATTGTTAATATATGCCAGTGGCTAAATATATAGCCATTGGCATAAAAAAAATGTACAAAATATAAAATTAACATTTAATATACATAGTAGCACTATCGTGACGTGGAAGCGCAGGGCAGCAGTGCGCAAAGGGGATCGCAAGGAATATATAAAAATATAGAATAAAACCGCTATGAAACATATATCATGATTTCCCCATAATAGTCAATGGCAGGCATGTTACACCATACACATGGCGCAAGGATTGCTAAGGGGCAGTGACAGTGTTATGCGCAGTAGCTAGGAATTAGTAGGCAATGCCATGCAAATGAGAGGAGTAATAGTGAATCGCAGATTCCCCGCTGGTGTAAGGATGCACCTCACAGTGTAGCATTGTAACAACGAGGTGAGTCCTTGAGATAAAGAAGACATCAAGAGAGTGGTGTGTCACCATTGCTGTAAGCACATTGGAGCACTGCTAAACTGGTCTGCCCCTAGCTAGGCAAAGCTGCAGGATAGGGGTGTGTTGAATTGCCCATAGCTATGCTTAGCTGACTGTACATAAGGTAACCGAGTATTCATGTGAACAGAGATGAAAACGCACGTAAACCCAGTAAACGGGTATATGCAGCACGCAATGCAGCTGAATCAGGAAGGATATAGGAAAGAAATAAGGAAATGCTGCAGCAGTGAAATTGGAGTACAAATGACTAATTAACACCTAGGAGCCTACAGTGGGCCATTGACAACAGCTAACAAGGCTGCAAGCAGCTACCTGCAGAACAGGGAAGGGGAGGGGCTGTACTGCAAAGAAAATAGCAAAGTGTCAAAGCAAAACAAAGCCAATATGCAGTATATCAGCTACAAGGCACATTTCACCATGACTGGGTAGGGAAAGTACAAAACAAGAAAGATGGCAGGTGAATGCATGCCTGATAACGGGAGGGGATCCAGGTCTAAAAGTGAATTAAAGGACAGCAGATTTATCAAGGCAGACAAGTAGATCTCCACAGTAAAGGCCCCACACTTGCAGTACTCATTGCAAAACACATAATTAAGACATGCAGCAGCTGGAATAGCTCATACACACCCACTTACATCAGCAGCATCCATAGCACAATACTATAAAGTGTGAAAGCACTTCACATACATTTGAGTATTCCCATACCCTCTGCACCAGTGGTGTATACAGACGGAGACTTTTATTATGTACATGCTAGGAGCTGCCATAGCTTTGATCCACCAGAATGTGTTGGAGACTGAAGGTGGTGTGGAGGATGATGCACATGACCACCACAGGCACCAGAGGAGGAGGAGAGTGTTCAGCCCCAGGCTAACCTACCAGGGGCTACATGATCTGGAGATAGTAGAGCATTACAGGGTGGACAGGGACACCCTACAGCAACTTGTGGAGCTTTGCTGGCCACGCCTCAGAGCCAGAACAAACAGAGGGGAACCCATCCCAGTGGATACAAAGGTATGTGTAAGCCTGAGAATACTGGGGATATCATGGGCATCTCACAGGCATCAGCTTCCAGGGTACTGCACCAGTTCCTGGATGCCATGTTACCACATGCCAATGAGCACATATACTTCCCCCAAATGCAGGAGGAGTTGGCCAGCAATATGCGTCTCCTCCACTTTGTGGCAGAATACCCGGAGGTACTGGGTGCAATAGACTGCATGCACATACACATCAAGTCACCACAGGTGAGCAGGGTAGGCGCTACATAAACCACAAGGGATACCCCGACATCAACTGCCAGGTCATGTGCAAATGCACAGGGCATTATCATGGATGTGTGGAAGCTATCATGACTCCCACATCTGGCATGCCTCACAGCTGTATCTGTTATTTGCCAGGGCGGACATTCCAAATGGCCACCTGGTGGGGGATGCTGGCTATGCACTGGAACCATGGATGATGACTCACATCAGAAATGCCCACACACCCATGCAGGAATGCCATAATGAGGCACACGCACAAACCAGAGTCATCATAGAGTGTGTGTTTAGGATGCTGAAATCACGGTTCCATTGCTTGGACATATCTGGTGGAGCCTTGCAGTACTCTCCAGGCACATGTGCCCACATCTTCATAGTGTGTGCCATGCTACACAATATGGTACTGTGGAAACAGCTGCAGCAGGGACAGAATGGTGAAGGCCCTCACAGCCCACCACCATTGCCAAGGGCCCCACAGGCACAGAGGTACTCAGACCATGAACACCCTGAGCCAGCCCCAGTAGGCAGATGGAGGCATGCCCAGTATGCCCATGCCTTGGCAAAGAGGGAACATATAGCACACACACTGACAGTGTAGACACCTAGGGACTGACACCTTTCTCCACCTGCACACACAGTAAAAATGGATGGCACACACACAAGACTACCTGTAAATTGTCATGTATAGGCAGTCTACTGTGTTCATCCAACATAGGCAGCCCTCAACTATTGCACACACAACAGCCATTGGCACAAGGTAAGTCAACACCTGAACAGTAAATTATGCTGTCAGCATATGCAGATACTATATGTATAGATTCATAGGTAGATACTTGGCCAACTGCCAGAGGCCATTCATAAGGCCAGCTAAAATGTGTCAGCGTTTGCCACCCCATTGATTCATTAACTGTCCCTCTGTGGAGCAGAGCCAATGGCGGGATCCCTGGGGTGCATCTACTGTTCCCCATCCACCCTTCAAAGTTTCTCTTGCAGAGTGTTAGTGAGGGGCTCTGTATAATGTAGTTAGGGATGTTGTTCCAAAGTATGGGGGGAGTGTCTGTGACAGGAAGCTGTCCCTCCAGCATATTCCAGTTATTGTTGTGGCAAGGTCAGCTCACTACAGTGTGTGGCTCACTGTGACATGGATTCCCATAGGTGGAGCATATCCATCAAGCCTGAGTTCAACATGGCTGTGTTGGCCAGCGGAGATCATCTCTGGGTAAAACGAGATGCCACTGAGTAAAGCAGGAATTTATTCAGTCTGGCTGCATAGGCCATATGTTGGAGGCCAGTATTCCACTTGGTGAGGTACATTCGTGGACCCCCCAGCTGTTGGACATGTCCTCTGAGGTACATCCCATATGGGTTATTATACCCTATGATGGGACTGATGAGTGATGAGTAAAGGGGCACTATAACCCCAGTATGTCTAGATGGGAATCCTTTAGTAATCAGATGGCGTATGTAGAAGGATGTCCTAACTACTGTGGAGATATGATTGTCAAAGGGGAGATCACTATCTACCTTAGTCCCCAGATACCCCATTACCTCATCTGTATTAAAGTGGCTGCCGCTCATGTGTTAATATGTGGGTGCCAATTCCACAATGGAATGACCATGCAGTTAGTGGCACTTGGCTGAAGGCCATGTCATTGGTACCCTGTGATGTTCTCTATGAGGCCCCTTGAGGGATGTCCGTGTCAGCTGGACTATCAGTCATGGCTCCCAGTTTCCAGTCATTGCCAAACATGGTCTGCCATAGCCCACCTGTGTTTGCCTGTACATCTGAGACGTGTATGCCAAACAGTAGGGTTCCCAGGACTGAGTCCTGTTGGACACCAGTCGTGAATGTTCAAGACTTGGACCTGGAGACCGCTAGTCATAACATGTGGGTTCTGTGTGTAAGCCTGTTGGCAACCCAACCTGTGATGTATGGGTGAATGTACAGGCTGGTGTGTTTATCAATAATACCTGAGTGGGGCATGGTGTCAAAAGCCTTGGTCTGGTCCAGGTAGTATGTGTGAACTACCTCCCCCATCATCTAACATCTTGGTGACTGAATGTAAGACGTCAAACAGGTTCAGTAGGTATGAACTACACTCAACCAAGCTGACCTGGGTTGGGTCACATGTTCGGAGGTTACCATTGTCATTGTTAATGAGTGCCATGAGGATGCAAACCATGCCATTGCAGACCAGGCTAGTCAGGCTTATGGGATGGTAGTTACCATGGTCAGTTGTGATTCCATCTTGATGGAGTGGAATAACCATTGCCACGTGCCATTGTATGGGCATGTAGCCTGTGGAAAGGCTGAGGTAGGAATGCTTAATTAGGTGGGGGGGTAGGTTGTCTTGTACAGTTTGCAAGATGCAGTCTGGGTCAACATCTGCATCCATTGACGCTGTGTTCTGCTGTTAGAGAGGGCCATTTCCACCTGTGTGTCTCTGATGGTTGGGATACTGTACCTTTCGGGTAGTGTTGTGGGCTCTTTAGGGGGTGAAGTATGCACCAAATGTATCTGCAAGGATGTTGGCGATATCAGTAGGGTCAGCATATTTTGTGCTGTATTTCACCAGCACAGTGCAAATCTGTGTGTCACCACATAGGTCATTGACATAGCCAAAGAAGGCTTTGTGGTTATCTTTCGAATCCTTGCGTATTCTCCTGCTGATGTTAGCCTTGGTTGATGTCATGAGGGACCTACGTATCATACTAATAGTGGTCATGGATGTCTGCCCTTCGTGGGATTTGCTCTGTGTCTGGAACACTGTCCTACTTCTGTAGTATAGCCTGTTTATTGCAGAGGTCCACCAGACCGGAGTCTTTGTCTACGAGGAGTGAGTCTTGGTTTACCAATGATGGCACAATCCATACATCCATGTAGGTGCTTATAGACTGCATTTGTAAATCTGTCTGTATCTTGAGCAGTGTTTCCCCTTAGCATGGGGGCTGTGAAACCCCCCACCCCTGTCACTAGTGTAAATTTAGCTGTAGGAAAGGTACACATTGTAGTATCTGTAGGTGGGGGAGATGCTAGGGTGTGGAAACTGTGAATAGTTCACGGTCAGATCTAACCAGTGACCGGTTAACCTCTGCTGTGGTGCACCTGTTGCCCATGTTGGTGATGACCACCACTAGTAGCTTCCACCCCACGTTAGGGAGGATACCACCTGATAGAGGGCATATGAGGTGATACATTCCAGGAAGTGCTGGACCTGGAAGTGAGTACCAGAGTACGTTTCCCAGTTAATGGTATGGTAGTAGACATCGACCAATGCCAGGGTGTGCATTAGGACTGTCATGTTCTCCACTGTCTCCAGGTAGGTGGAGTGGAGGTCCTGGGTCATGGAGGGTGATCCGTAGCAGGACACATTCCACATTGCAGTTGTGGCTGATGTCAGCTGCAAATCAATGATCACAGAGGTATCATGCTGCCCCACTAACCTGGAGGTGTAGGTATCCCTGATGAATATGGATACAGCCCCTCCATGTCTGTCAGTCCATGTTCTGTGGCTGAAATGTGTGGTATGGGTTGTAGTCTGGTAGTGCTGGTGTGCTCTCAGGAGCCTTAAGACAGATTTCAGTTAATGCACAGTTGTTGATGTTGTCCATCCTGAGGAGTGCTGTGAGTGCATGCATGTTGTGATCACAACCCCTGGTGTTGAGTAGCATAATCCTCATTGAATCTGCTATTGTGCTGTTTACAGAGCTGGTATTCACCTTCGAGACTCTCCTAAATAAGGCACCATGGGGGCGCCAATAGCCTTGGCCAGTATTCCAAAGCCTAAGGCTGACATATAGGCTGGTATGGTATCATTGCATGCATGTTCCCCATCTGTGCTTGCTTTTCATCTCCCCTGTAAGTAACCTTAAGCAATAGAAAGCCTTAAACCTATACAAGTCTTCTAGCTTCCAAGATAGGCTTTTGGAGTGACTAAGCATCAGTGTTCTGTATGTTCTTGCTGTACTCAACTGTTTCCTGACTACATGGTGAGTTCTCACTGTATATTGTGATCTGAAGGTCTGTTTATTCACATATTATGGCTGATATAGCCTGCACATTACAGGCTCACAGATAGCCTACTACCTATCTGTCCAAGGGCAGTTAGAAGCATAGCTACAGTGTATTGGCCTTCCCCGCACTATTGATGAAGTAACTGAGCCTCTGTCAAGCATAGCCAATGAAGCAATTCCAGGCAGAGTTGCTGGAAGCTGTTGAAGACTGGGGTTGTGGAGGGTGATAGGGGCACTTAGTGATCTAAAGAGGGCATGTTAATGTGGCAATTCAACACAATTCAGTTCCTCCAACAGGGCTAGCAGCTATCAAACTGGACAGGCTCCCCCAGCTGTATGGTTGGGACACATGATCCCAGGGGTGTATAGTCTGTTGCCCATTCACACAACAAGGTTTCCCTCAAAGTGTGTCAATGAGGAGCTATGCCTAATGTAGTTAGGAATATAATGTATTGTCTCACAGTACATTTGTTATATGTTATTTCAAGAGTACATAAAGCTCAGTGAGTTTGGGGACCTCCGCCCTTTGCTTAGCCTAGCTTACACATAGAAACATCTAAATAGGAAATAGGCAGAAGCAATGTTAATGTCAACAGTGTAATGGTTACAGCATCCGCATAGTATCTGTGCATTCGAGGGTACAATCCCGATAAAGGCAGGGATGTTTATCATGTGCAAAAGTATACCTTAATTACAGCTTGCATATATAGGTAGTAATCGTCTGTATAATAAACATTCGAAACACCTATATATATATATATATATATATATATATATATATATATATATATATATATATATATATATATATATATATATATATATATATATATATATATATATATATATATATTATACAGTTTCATCAATAGCCATATATATAAACATCTATGAATACACTACGTGACACAGAAGCACTCCAAAGGAATTGGAGTGTAGACAAAACACATGCAGCTCTGGTATTATAACAATTAATATTAACCTAATTCACCATAGAAGGGGTGGTTGTTGTGTATGTAAAGATTGGGGTGGGGGAGGAATGATGGGTAATGCAATCATGCAATCATGCATCAAAGAGGGCCTGGGTCGGATGTCGAATAAGTGAACTGGAAGGGCATACATGGAGTATGGGGACAATATAAAAAGGACACAAAGCAAGAACCTTTCTCATTCTATCTCATATCTCAATCTTTCTCATTCGTGCTAAAGGATAACGTTGTCCAAGCTGCAAAATCCTTTACTAATGCATTCTATGGGCACCTACAAGAATGCATGGATTGTGCTATCCCAAGCAAAACCAAGACTCACTCCTCCAAGAAAAGGAAACCAGTCTGGTGGTCTCCTGCCATAAACAAGCTATGCAACAGAAGGAGGAAACTAGTACAGAAAAGAGTAAAATCCCAAGAAGGGAAGACATCCCTGATCAGTATCAGCAAGAAACTACGATCCCTCATAAAATCATCCAAGGTGAGTTTCAAAAGAAAAATTGCCAAGGACTCCAAAGATAACCACAAGGCATTCTTTAGCTATGTCAAGAATCTAAGTGGCAATGCTCAGATCTGCTAAGAGTTAGTGCAGAATGGTACAAAATTCACTGAACCGACCGATATTGCCAACATCCTGGCAGACAGGTTCAGAGCAAACTTCACCCCCATCTCACCCCCAAAAGGGCCCATAACCATACCAGAAGAATGTAGAGCTCCTGAAATCACAGACACTCAGGTTAAAACAGCCCTCTCCAAAGCCAAAAACACAGCATCAATGGGACTGGATGGTGTCCCAGGCTGCGTCCTGCACAAGCTCAAAGATGAACTAACCCCTCACACCTAAACACATGGTTCAGACTCAGCCTGTCCACAGGTTATGCACACAGCAATGGTTATTCCACTCCACAAAGGTGGAGCCACAACAGACCCCGGGAACTATCGCCCTATAAGCCTGACTAGCTTGGTCTGCAAGGCTATGGAGGGCATCATCATTGGACTCATTAACAGAGACATTGGGAACCTCCAAACACTGGACCCTATCCAGTTCGGCTTTGTTAAGGGCAGATCATGCCTCCTAAACCTGGTGGACTTCTTTGAGACAGTTACCAAGGCTATAGATGAGGGAAAGGTGGTACACACAGCCTACCTAGACCTCGCAAAGGCCTTTGACACAATTCCCAATTCTGGTATTATAGACAAGCTCACCAGCCTGAACATAAACCCCTACGTCACAAGATGGGATTCAAACTGGCTCATGGACAGAACCCACATGGTAAGAGTTGCGGAAGCTAGGTCTGACTCTAAACTGGTTACAAGTGGCACTTCCCAGGGCTCAGTCCTAAGACCCCTCCTGTTCAGCATATACATCTCAGAGGTACAGGCAAGCACAGGAGGACTATGGCTGACCAGGTTCGCAGATGACTGCAAACTAGGGGCTATAATTGACTCTCCGGCTGACACAGACATCTTCCAAAAGGGTCTCACTGAGATGGACACCTGGTGTCAAAATCATGGCCTCAAGCTAAATGCCAAAAAGTGCAGAGTCATCCCCTTTGGAAAAAACAAAGTACCCACAAACTATCACATAAGTGGTATTCCCCTAAATACGGAAGATGTAATAAGGGATCTGGGGACCCAAGTAAATAGTAAACTCTCCTTTGATAGTCACATTGCCAAAGTGGTTAGAAAGTCCTTCTACGTGGCACACCTTATCACAAAAGGGTTCACATCCAGATCAAAAGAGGTCATTGTGCCCGTCTACTCATCACTCATCAGACCCATCATACAGTACAATGCCCCATTTGCGATGTATCTTACAAGACACCTGCAACAGCTGGAAAGACCACAGAAGTACCTCACCAAGAGGATCACTGTCCTCAAACAGATGCCCTATGCAGCTCGACTGAAGAAACTCCAGCTGTACTCGGTTGCATACCACCTACTCAGAGGTGATCTCTGCCTGACATACAAGGCCATGTCCAACCCAGAACTGATCGACATGCTTCACCTAAAGAAAAGCTTATCCCCTTGAGCCACACACTCTAGGGATCTAAACCTCACCACAACAATAAATAGGATGTGCTGGAGGGATAGATTCCTGTCACAGAGACTTCCCATGCTTTGGAACAAGATTCCAATCTACATTAGGCAGAGCTCCTCGCTAACACTCTTCAAGAGAAACCTTGACAAGTGGATAGAAAACAGAAAGTTTACCCCGGGGATCACTTCAGTGGCTCTGCTGGACAGAGGCACAGGAAACTAATCTAAGGGGGCAGTGACAGACAACACATTCTGGCTAAGCTTATAAATGCCTTCGGGCAGATAGCCTAGTACCTACCTATGAACCTATGAACCTATTCATAATACACCCTGTCATGTCACATTGCAACACCTAATTTCATAAACATATGAACATTAACATGTACCAGACATATGTACACCAACTGCCTGTCACATTTGTTTTCATTAGTGAGGAATGCCTGTAGTACAATGTCTATTCTAAACACCATAACATTCGTACATTTCTCAGATGCCTTAGTGGTAAAGTCAGTGACTGTGGTGTTCATGGTCCCGGGTTCAAGACCTGCAAGGGCTGTTAGGTTATTTTGAGGGCCAGAATAAGGGCTTTTGGATGCAGATGGATTAAAGCAATCTTAAGCAGTTGTAAGCAGGTTTCCACGTGTTTGTGCGAAGATAAGTGGCGCTGAAATATGGTAAACGGAAAAGCGCTTCACACATTTGACCTTTGCCTAATGTCGCGCAGACCACGGGCAAACCTGCTCACAACTGCGTAAATATGCATTATTCACACTTTCCCTACCAGTGCCTACTCTGAGAGGTAAAATAATAACACCTTCCAGGACTAGAACTCGCAACCATGTACTCCATCCTCAGAGTAACCTAACACTAAGCTACCTGGGATGTACCTATCCCAGTTGTGTATGCAGACAGGTTAAAACACAAAAGGGAGGAATGTGTTGAAATAGGACAACCTGCCATGTACCCAATTAAAGGTGTATGCTCATATATATATATATATATATATATATATATATATAGAGAGAGAGAGAGAGAGAGAGAGAGATATGTAGAGACATGTCAATATATACAGGTCTACATATATATGGAGATATATAGTTAGGTTAAAAACATCTACACATCTATGGAGGTACAGATAAATGTATGCAATAATATATATATCTGTATACTTATACACACACACACACACACACACACACACACACACATATATATATATATATATATATATATATATATATATATATATGGGTTCAGGCACCTAGGTGGTGCGACACCCCCCTGTGAGACAGCTGGATGTGGACACATGGCAGGTTGGCAGTTTAGCTGCAGTGACAAATGCCTGTGGACAATTCCCTGTGGGAATAGAGGAACCCCCTGCACCCTAACCACAGGTGGAAGACACAAATCCTCTGCACCTCCCTAGAAGCCACCATGTGCAACTGTCAGTGGAACATGTGCCTGGCATAGGATGCCAAGTGGGCATGAAAGTGGTAGTGTGAAACCTGTGTGCTGTGGGCAAAGCCTTTATTAACACAATGTGTAAAGTGATGTGTGCAGTGCTTGGTGCATACTAAACCCAGATATAATCACAACTTGTAGAAATGTGCCACAGTACGGAGAAAATCCTGCACATCACTGTAATCACACTTATGTTGCAACATGAGCTTTAGGCGATGCTACCTTACAACAATAGCGTTCCTATGTGGTGTCACAGGCATCCCCCTCAAAAGAGACTCCCATCGGGTATCTGTCAGGTTCTGTTCCTATTGCAGAACAGACAGAATGTCGGATAGCTGCACAGTAGGGCATCCCAGTAACACCTTCAGCCAACGATGCCATGCCTCCACCTGGTTATTAATCTGCGGGAAGTCCATGTCAGAGACATCACACACATTCCAAAACCTCAAAAGATAGGACGTTGGCAGTCATTGCTGTGCAGAGCAGTGGGATGCATACTTGCGTGGTCAGCCTCGCACATAATGATGGTCCAGAAATACGCCAATAGGCTGTGTATAGTCTGGTAAAGTAGCCACAATGTCCAGAAATGCAGGGACAACATCTTCCAGTGGTAAGAATGCCAACGCAATTAGCTTGCGGATGGCAATTGAGAAAGCAGTGTCCGTACCATAGAGGGCCACAAGGTGGTGATGCTGGATCTGGCGCCAAATGATCTGTGCAAAATGGAAAAGGCACCCCTTCAGAATACTCTTAGGGAATGCCTTATGGCTGGCATGGATCACTGCCTTCTCAAAATCAGTCATAATATACTGTGGAGCCAAGGTGCATCCCTGTTCTGTGGCCATACCATTCAGTATCTACCACATATTGTATGCAGAATCTGACTTCCGTGTCATGAGACAGTACACCAGGGGGACGATCCTTGTTGAGGTGGGGGTGCCAATACATCCATGTAATGTATACAGCTGGCGACATATATCAGCCTGTGTGGGGAAGGTGCCATCCCCAAGAATGATGTCAGACCTGCACAGATCAGTCAGATTCTGTGACATTGTAAGTAGAACCAAGGAATCAGTACCATCCATATCAGACATTCTACGGAGGATAAAGCTGCCACTATGGAATGGATACTGGCTGACATCAATATCCGCGAGTGTTACTGGAGGTGTGCTCATGCATGCCCGTGCCCTCTGCCGTACCCTGGTTATGCTACGACGCAGGGTGGCAATGAAATGCATCTCTTGTAGTACATTGTCATCCACTGTGCCTAGGACACTCTGCATTACCAGGCTTGGCAAGTCATTGCCAGTTACCGTCCTCTGCCACAGTTCTGCTCACAGTGTAGCCACTTGGGCTATTGTTGCATCTGGGCCGTGCTGGTGTGGCAGTGATTTCAGCAGTTCTTCCCCCTTGTCCTGATGAACAGTGATGGCACGACCTCTGCAGGCCTTTACTCTCCACTCGTTACATGCCCAGTACCGTTTATGTGGTGCTTCATGCTACAAATGGTAGAGGTATCCCTCCACTACCAGCATTGGTTTGCCCCATTGGCTGGGCACTGTGCTGTATCTGTTGCCAAGCTGACCGGGGCTATACAGGTACATCGATTCCATCATGGTAGTGCCACTTGTTGATGGCCTCTCAGTATCCATCATGGCCAGTGTAGCTGGGAACAGGATGTAGACACAACCCTGGTACAAGTCACTATCAGACATTAGAATAGTTGCTGTACACCACCTTGTGTTGTACTCTGTGAAGTAGTGCTGCCTGCCACAGTGGCCCTGTGCAGCTGTCTGTACTGCACCTTGCTCTGAGTGCCTGTTCTGCTAGGGTTTCACTATGTGCAGTTCACACAGCCATGGGGCTGACAAGTGCTTGTAGTCTGGTAGGCTTCTACACAGCTTGCTTGCAACACAATTTCTACGTGTACTGCACAGGTCCCCTTTAACTCCCAGCTGTTGCTGCCGGCCAATCAGGGTGTGGGGCCTAGTCTCAATTTCAGTGACAGAGGTTACATAAGGAGGTTACTCTGTGTTGCATCCTTGTCTACCTACATGGGCCTGCATACTTGTGTACCCCAGCTGCAGCAACCAATGGATGGGTTTGGCGGCCCCTGCAATACACACATGCTGCTGTGGACTGGGTGGAGGGTTGCTACCCCAGTGTGACAGTGTTCCCCTACTACAATGTTTATTACCTGCTGTTGGGTTGGTAGTCTGTGCTTGCCCGTGCTGGCATGTTCCCACCTGCCACTGCAGTAGGGGGGCTCTGGCAGGACAATTGCTGTCTGTTTCAGACATGCCTCTCCATCACTTTGGGTTGGTCATGTATTGGAGCCATTCACAACAGTGGTACTCACAGAGACACTCTGTCCATCATGCTGTGACATGCTTGGTTGGTGTTACACCAACAGGTCTTGCGGTATCATGTACTTTCTGAGGGGTATGAAGTCTGAAACTCATCTGTTCCACTACAATGCTAGATGTCCACATGTGTGTGGTATTTTGGGCTACCCATTTTCTGCACAGCTCAGGGCTGTCTGTGCTGTTATATACTGTTAGGGTGTATTGGCAGGGATGCTTCTGGTGTTCTTGCCATCTGGGAAATGCACATGTACGTACACTCTGCTGCAGCTGCAGCTAATGTGGGTTTTACTATTTGCTTCCCGGGAATGTTTACTGTGCAGGTTTGTGTGGACTTGTGGAGCACTACAGGTATGTTGCTGTTATTTTCATGCTAAATTTATTTTTGTGCTTTGTGTGGACATGTGGAGTGCTTAAAGTATGCTGCTGTTATTTCCGTTCTTTTGTTTTCACTTATTCTCAGCTTTGCATGGCTGTTTCCACTGTCGGGTTGCAGCCCGCGTACCTGCTTTAGGGGTTGTCTCCATTTGTTTGTTTTCCCACCGACGTGGATTCCCACAGCGTATCTCCCTTTCGGCTGCACCGCTCTATGGTCTAGCGGTGCTGCGGCCTTCTAGTTTCGGCGTTGTAGCTCGCAGGCATTCGTCTTGTGATCTACATGCTGGAACCCATATATACAATGTATATATATATATATATATATATATATATATATATATACACACACACACACACACACACACACACACACATATATATATATATATATATATATATATATATATATATACACACACACACACACACACACACACACACACATACACATATATATATATATATATATATATATATATATATACACACACACACACACACACACACACACACATATATATATATATATATATATATATATATATATATATATACACACACACATAAATACATGTCTGTAGACAGCATCCGAAGTGGTCATATCTGAGTATAACATAGACCATAGCAATCACACATTCCGCCCCCCCCCCCCCAACAATGTGAACATAACATATGAAGAGTATATGCCAATACACTATTACAAATATTTTCTATGGACACAGTCACCAACACAACTGCAATGAATGCAAATATCCATGAGAGAATTACACAGACAGCTTTCATTTTGCAAAACTTTATTACATTCTGATGTATTGCCAAAAGGATTCAAGGACTAACAGTACCTGCATGCTATACAGGAAGCATTTAATAGTGCCTTAATGAATCAGCCTGCAATTACCATAGTATTAGTCCACTAAGCGATAGGTGTTCACATAGGGAAAGAACACCCATACACATATAGACATTGTATAAAAGAGGTTTCTACACACCTGCATGTGCTATGTACACCCACCAGCATCTACCCCACAACCGAAATAATTACATCAATACATACTGTCATACCATAAACAGTTATGCAACTACTGTACAACATCTGCTGAAATCTTAACATAAATGGACACAGACACACTAACATGGCCCTATGTGAAATAGTTGCCGTTATACAATTGAACAGCTGCTGATGTAACAGGGTTCATAGGTTCATAGGTTCATACTAGGCTATCTGCCCTAGGGCATTTATAAGCCTAGCCAGAATGTGTTTGGCTTTCGCCACCCATTTTAAATTTATTTTGCTATGCCCTTTTTTGAGGTTAGTATACTGTGCCTCTGTCTAACAGTGACACAGAAGTGATACCCGGGGTAAACCTAAGATCTCCCATCCACTCATCAAGATTCCTCTTGAAGAGAGTCAATGAGGGACTCTGCCTAACCTGGACTGGGATTTTATTCCAGAGTGAAGGGAGCCTCTGGGTTATGAATCTGTCCCTCCAGCATGTCCTATTTATTTCAGTGCTGAGGTTCAAGTCTCGAGTCGAGTAGCTCGATGGGATTTGGATTTTCAGAGGTGCAGCATGTGCATTAATTCCGGGTTGGACATGGCTTTATACGTCAGGCACAGATCGCCTCTGAACAGGCGGTATGCCACTGAGTAGAGCTGGAGTTTCTTTAACTGGGCAGCATATGGCATCTGTTTGAGCCCTTTGATCCTCTTGGTGAGGTACTTTTGGGGTCTTTCCAGTTGCTGTAGGTGTCTGGTAAGGTACATCCCAAAAGGGGCATTGTACTCAATTATGGGCCTGATGAGGGATGAGTAAAGAGGCACGATGTTGTCCCCTGATCTAGATGTGAATCCCTTCATGATTAGGTGGGCTATATAAAATGTTTTTCTAACCACTTTGGCCATGTGGTTGTCAAATGAGAGATTGCTATCAACTTGGGTCCCCAGGTCCCTAATTACTTCTTCTGTACTTAATGGATTACCACCTATGTGGTAATTTGTGGGCACTTTGTTTTGCCAAAGGGATGACTATACACTTTTTGGCATTTAGCTTGAGGCCATGGCTCTGGCACCAGTTGTCTGTTTCTATGAGGCCCTTTTGGAGGATGCTTGTGTCAGCTGGAGAGTCGATTATGGCACCCTGTTTGCAGTCATCTGCGAACTTGGTCAGCCACAGTCCTTCCGTGTTGGCCTGTACCTCCGAGAAATATATACTGAACAAGAGAGGTCCCAGGACTGAGCCTTGTGGGACACCACTTGTAAAAAGTTTGGAGTCTGACATGGCTCCAGCAATTCTAACCATGTGGGTTCTGTCCTTGAGCCAGTTTGCAATCCATCTAGTGACATAGGGGTTTATTATTTAAGCTGGTGAGCTTATCTATAATGCCTGAGTGGGGCATTGTATCGAAGGCTTTTGTGAGGTCCAGGTAGGCTGTGTGGACCACCTTCCCCTCGTCAATGGCCTTGGTGACTGTTTCAAAGAAATCAACCAGGTTTAAGAGGCGGGATCTGCCCTTAACAAAGCCGAACTGGGTAGGATCCAGTGTTTGTAGGTCCCCAATATCTTTATTTATGAGGTCCATGATGATCCTTTCCATAGCTTTGCAGACCAAGCTAGTCAGGCTTATGGGGCGATAGTTTCCAGGATCCGTTGAGGCACCACCTTTATGGAGAGGGACCACTGTTGCTGTACGCCACTCTTTGGGCACATATCCTGTAGTAAGGCTGAGATTGAACAGTAGTTTTATGTTTGGGTTTAGCTCTTCTTGGAGTTCATGTAGGACGCAGCCGGGACACCGCCTGGTCCCATTGATGCTGTGTTTTTGCTTTGGAGAGGGCGGCTCTTACCGAGCATCTGAGATGTCAGGGGCAGCACTCTGCTGGGATAGATATTTGCCCTTTTGGTGGGGAGTTTGCGCTGAACCTGTCAGCTAGGATGTTGGCAATGTCTGTGGGTTCGGTGTATTTTTTGTCATTTTGGACTAATTCTGAGCATATCTGGGAATTACCACCCAGGTTCCTAACATAACTAAAGAAAGCCTCGTGATTATCCTTAGTGTCCTGTGCAATTTTTCTCTCGAAGCTGGCCTTAGACAATTTTATGTGTGCCCGTAGTTTTTTGCTAATACTGATCAGTGATGCCTTCCCTTTTTGGGATTTTGCTCTATCATTTAGTAGCTTCCTCCTTCTATTGTATAGTTTGTTTATGGCTGGGGTCCACCAGACAGGACGTCTGCCTTTGGAGGATTGGGTCTTGGTTTTATTTGAAATGGTTTGTATGAACTAATCCTGTTTCAGAGGGTTGAAAGGTTTGTACATCAGAAAGTTTTACCGAGAACTGATTATTAGCACAGTATGATACACAGTAACACCAAACTAAATATGTCTGGTAAGCACACTGTAAACCCCCTAACATTATATGCATAGCTATGCAGCCTTGAGCTGGTCAAACAACCTGGCCAGACTGAAACATACGCAGAAGTAGTAGGCACAGACAAACCCTGCACAAGTAGCAATGTTCAGAAATATAACAGCAGTACTCACATTTAGACCAAATCCTCTAGGCATTACACACAGTATATTACTGTTCGTCTCCATACAGCTGTTGCAATAGATTCCAAACAAAATTTCCACTCTGTCTTCCTCATAAGTAAGGCAAAGGAACAACGCCCAAGTGGAGTACTCAGTTATACTCCACTGTAGCCATGGTATTGGCTAAGGCAGTAGCAGCACAGCTGATGCGCATGTAATTAGCTACTTAGGAACACCAATTGGTCATCGGGATAGCACGTTACTGACCTGTAACTATAAAAGGTTGCCTTGTCACACATTCAAACCATCTGTAATTACCTGTAGCACAGTAGAAAACACTGAAAGACAAACCGAAAACAAGTATTACACTAGTTAATAAAACCTCCGATTACTAAGACGGTATGTATAACATGTAGTATGTCTGTGTATGCAGTACCTGTACTGTAAGAACTACAGTGTAATCAATGCATATGGTGGAAATAGCTATCTTGTAGCGATGTATTGTTAAGCAGTAGTAATGCTTGTAGTATTCTATGTATGTACTGCTGTACATCACATGGCACACTCTGCATACACCACAAGGATGATATGGGCTTGGAACCCACCAATTCGCTTCCAGCCACAGTCAGTGTCAGGACTGGTCCAACAAGTATGTGCTATAACAGGGGATAGTATATGTTGATATATTGTAACAGTCGACATATGTATGGGTGTATAAGTAAGATGAACATGTTAAAAGTGGGCTTACTGTGCAAATACTGTGTGCATTGTGGGATATTGTGCCAATAACTTTGTAATGTACAGTATTCTAGGCAGATCTGTATTCTATTTTACATAGCAGTTCTGTTATGTTATGCAAACAGTAGTTATGTCTATTAGCAATTACAATACTCAATGGCAGGTTACATAGCATTAGTATTCATCTGACAGGTTAGCAGCATGATAGCAAAGATAATTGGAAGAGCCAGGTAACTATCTATGCACATAACACATGTAATATCCACCTCTCTACTATCGTTTGCAAGCAATAACAACTGTGCATGTGTACATGTTATGCAAATGTTTAGTGACCCTTATTACAGGGCTGGGCCAAATGGCTATGTGCACACCTACATAAAGTGGATATTGAGAGTACAGACACACTGGTTGAACTACCAGGTCTGTGTAGCCCAACCTCTCATTGCCAACCTAACAGCCACCTGCACATACTGTATGTAAGGTAGTGCACAGCACTGGTAATGAAACAGGCTGCATATCATCTTTAACTCCAGTGTGACATCTGCAGTAGGAGTGTAAGATGTAGGAGACAGCTGCTCATGTGTAATAGCCACATCATAGGTGATGGCTCACACTATCTGATTATATCCTGATCATGTTGATAGTGGCATCAGAGCCTATTGATACATTACTCCATTTGGAGAGTGGGTGTCTGTGCCCAACAGAGCTCATGGTCCTGGTGGATATGTGAGTATATACCCAGAGAAGGAAACAGATCTGTAGACGCTTGCATCATCTGTAATCAACTAACAGGATGTGATGTGCTCCTCAGAGGAGGATTGCTGCTAAAGGTAGCTACAATGTTTCCATAATAGCCAGTGTTGTCACGTCCATAACACAAATATTTACATGTGAGCATCCCTGTCTAAAACATCTTTATAGGCAATACATAAACTAAATACAGTACTTGGTACCTGTAGTACTGACTGCTCATACAGGCATGTCCACTAGTCAGCTACTGGTGTTTACTAATGTCAGCTTTGTGTATGTGGCCATCCTGGGGGAATCTAATCTCTATGCCATGTACACTGCCAGACCCACCTAACACCATGCCCCACACATTGTTTGGGATGCAGCTACAGGGGTAAGCTGGAAGGCAGCCCAGTCTACAGCCATGACTGGACTGGGCAGTCATGAGGTGTAGGTTAACACATGCAGCTCATCAACACAACCAACGCATACCCTTACCAGAACACAGTAAAGACATCCACACACACTACTGGAAATCACACACATTCACAGATGCTTCTAAGTATCTGGCCAAACAAGTGACCCCCCCCCAAGCAGGAAGAGATAGACACCGAAATACACAAACTGTATGACATAGTTTGCATAATTGTGCCACACCTCTGAACACATGACTGGAAACATGCTCAACAGTACTCATTTGTGA
Organism: Protopterus annectens; assembly: GCF_019279795.1. Classification (NCBI taxonomy): domain Eukaryota; kingdom Metazoa; phylum Chordata; order Ceratodontiformes; family Protopteridae; genus Protopterus; species Protopterus annectens. The sequence continues at coordinate 470,571,163 of NC_056733.1, forward strand.
ATGCAAACTCTAGCACTATGTTACACACCAACCTGTACGAGGGCATACATACTGTCAGCTACCTGTCTGCCATGATTAGCCACATACTCATACACTCAGACCACCTTTTGAACTATACACATGGCACTGGCATATTCCATGTTGTTGTGCAGGACCTGTGATGCAGTAGCCTGGACTGCATGGAAACACATGTAGGAACTGTCAGGTCTTGTAGACCATGCAGGTATGTCCCAAGGCCTGGGTAGCATTCTGCTATTGGCCAGAATGATACTGCAGTACAGGGACAAAAGGATTGTATTCCACAATTGTCTAGTGTAGCGGTGCATGTCACAGGGTATCCAGTATCTGTCGCCCTGGGATAACATGGTTGACAGACCATGATGCTTTGCCAGACAAGGCCTGCACCTGTCACCCCTGGGAATCTGGATACTGCCTAGGGCTCATGCTTCCCCTATAGTGCCTTCATCATGCATGGTTCAAGTGAGGGTCTACTGCTGTTACAGGGACAGCCAAGCAATAAACTGCAGGTCTCGCTACACAATGATACATGTCAGAAACACTATATGGACACACATATGTCAATCCCTAACATGGAGAACATATCTGTGCAGAGGCTGAGACATGTTTCAACGCTCCGGAGAGCACACCTGCATGACCATGTTAACACATACCTCACCTCTTGCCCATTATCCTTTATTGGAACACACGGGCCGCAGGTGTGTCCATATTCCGGAAGGATATGTACACCCCCCACGCTAATTGCACTTGCATAACATCAGATGCATTATGCTGAGCAACTACCTTTGTGCCAAATTGGAATTCAAAATGCACCTTGAGACAGATCACCCACCAGGCCGCAGAATTCCCAACTGTCATAATGTACTGTAATGGGAAAGATTAGGTCTGAGACAGAACCATAATAATGGCTACTCTCAACTATTCCATTATGAACTGGGAAGACTCCTCATGTACCAACACCTGCGCTCAATGCATGTTGGATTCCATCAACCCCAATGACCTGGATCACAGTAGTCACACAAACAGGGCTAACAGTATGCTACACATAGTTAGTCTCCAGTGCCAATGTTATGTTTCCTAAGAGCAGAGTGGTGAGTGCCATGGCACCCATGCAGATGGACAATGCATGTGCAAATGCTGAATCCTACACAAATGAACCTTAAGCAGTCACATATGTGCAGTGATTGTGCCATTGAAACAGAATCAGGATTCAACCCAACACAAACAAGTAGGCAGACTAGTGGTACCATGCTTTAAACTGTACCACAGAAGGTAGTAACTGTTGCAAGAGTGAACACACATGAGTGTAGGTGATCCCTGGTCAGCCTCAGTAAGATGCAGATACACCATATAAAACCACGCAAAGCTACTGTGAAACTAATCAGCCACATATTATGAGGCCAAGCACAGAGCATTCTATAGCTGTGTCATTAATCGTAATGGCACAGCACTATGGCATGGGAAGTACTGCACCTACAGAAATAGCACCCATTCATCCATATAGGGTCTCAGAGAACTTAAACCCACTCCCACCCCCCCCACCCCCAACAGGTACACATAGTAATATATCCATGTACACTACAGGGCCCCTATACTAATGACTATGCAGGTACAAGCTGCAATCTCTAAAGCCATACATACAGCTTTCATGGGACCTGTCAACATCCCAGGGTGTATCCTACACAAATGTAAGAACATTCAGCTATCCACATACACATCATGTTCAATCATAGCTCCATGTCAGGCTGTGTACACACCGAATGGTGCACAGCAACAGTTATCACACCCCACAATGGAGGAGACATCACTGATAATGGGACATAGTGCACAACTACCCTGCTGAGCCTGGTCTGTATAGGTTCATAGGTTCATACTAGGCTATCTGCCCGAGGGCATTTACAAGCCTAGCCCATAGTTTTGTGGCTTACGCCACCCCTTTAGTATGGGGAACTATACCCATTATTTTGCTGTGCCTCTGTCGAGCAGTGACACTGAGGTAATCCCTGGGGTATATCTGCGATCTCCCATCCATTGGTCAAGATTTCTCTTGAACAAGGCCAGCGAGGTGCTCTGCCTCACATATACCGGATTGTATTCCACAGCATAGGGAGTCTTTGGGTGATGAATCTATCCTCCAGCGGTTTAAGTCTCCCCCCTTGTGGCTCTGACAGATCTAGATTTTTGAGGTGAAGCATATTCATCAAATCTGGGTTTGACATGGCCTTGTATGTTAGGCAAAGGTCACCTCTGAGCAAGCGTGTTACTGAATAGAGCTGGAGTTCTTTCAGTTGGGCAGCATAGGACAGATGTTTGAGACCCTTTATCCTGTTGGTGAGGAACTTTTGTGGTCTCTCCAGCTGCTGCAAGTGTCGGGTCAGATACATTCAATGGGGCATTGTACTCAATCATTGGTCTGATGAGTGATGAGTATAGGAGACTATGACCTCCCTTGATCTAGATGAGAATCCCTTCATGATAAGGTGGGCAATGTAGAAGGTCTTCCTAACTACTTTAGCTACATGGGTGTCGAATGACAGACTACTATCAACCTGGGTCCCCAGGTCCCTGATAACTTCTTCTGTGCTCAGTGGATTGCCACCTATTTGGTAGCTAGGGGTAACCTTGTTTTGGTATGACTATGCATTTTTGGCATTTAACTTTAGGCCATGGCTCTGGCACCAGTTATCCGCTTCTGTGAGACCCTTCTGAAGGATATCTGTGTCAGATGTGTTTTCTACTATGGCGCCGTTTTGCAGTCATCTGCAAACTTTGTCAGCTATAACCCTCCTGTGTTTGCTTGTACTTCGGAAAGTAGATGCCACTGAAGCCAGTTTGCAACCCATCTTGTGATGTATGGGTTAACATTTAAGCTGATGAGTTTTTCAATGATACCCGAGTGGGGTATTGTATCAAGGCCTTACGCCAGATCGGTGAGTAGGGTGGACTGCCTTTCCCTCATCAATGGCTTTGGTGACTGTTTGAAAAGTCAACCAAGTTTAGGTCCATTATGATCATCTCCATGGCTTTGCAGATAAGGCTTGTCAATAAATGGCGGTATAATTTGGTCGGGTGGTGGAGGCACGCTATGATTAAACAGCTGTCCTAGCTGTGGGTTTAATTCCTCGAGTTGTTGAGTGGAGCACACAGCCGGGGATCATCAGGTCCCCATGGATGCTGTTTTTTTTTTTGAGAGCAGTTCTCACTCACTTGGGAGATGTTTGGGGGGGGGTTGCAATCGCTGTATAGATATCTCTCCTTTTTGAGGGGGATCAGTAATCTTCACATCATTTTGACTAGTTCTGAGCATATCTGGGAGTCTCCCAGGGTTTTCTAACATAAGCTAAGAAGGCCCCTATTGTTGTCTTTTGAGTCTTTAGCTATTTTTCTCTCAAAATTTGCTTTCTCCTTTGTTGTAGAGTTTGTTTATGGCTGGGGTCCACCAGACTGGACGCTGTTTTTGTACAAACGCCTTATCCATGCAGTCCTGCAGGTGCTGGTAGAAGGCATTTGTAAGTGATTCAGCGGCTTGAGTACTTTTTCCACCATCGCGGGGGGCCTTAAGAGACCACACTAGTCTTTAGAAGTGTGAAGTCGGGGCAGAAGTTCTTTACTGTGGTCTTTTTAGAGGACCTCCAGCGAGATTAGTTTGTGATCTGATCTCACCAGTGAGGGGTATACTGGTGTTGAACATTGTGCTCCCATGTCCGTGACGATGACATCCAGTATCTTTTCTCCTCTTGTGGCCATGGTGACTAGTTGTTCCATGGCATTTGAGTTCATGAATTCCAGGAACTTTTGGGCTAGGGTGTTTGGGCTTGAGTAGTGTTCCCAGTCTATATTAGAGTAATTGAAGAGTCACCTAGTATGATGGTGTTTGGTGATACATTTATCCCTCTAGTGTTTTCAGGAAGGCCATGTGAGGTTCATGAGTTTGTGAGGGTGGCCTGTAACATGCTACAATTTGCAGAGCAGTCTTGCCTATGGTTAATTGCACCTGGATGGTCTCCGATGCATCGTGCGTTGCCACCAGTCTTGAGGTGTGGGTGTCCTTGATGAATATGGATACCCTCCTTTCTTGGTATTGTCCGATTTTGGGGCCGAACGCATGATAAGAGGTAAAACCTGATAGTGCTGGGGTGCTCTCAGGAGCCTGAAACAGGTTTCTGTCACTGCACAGACATCGATGTTCTCCATACTGAGAAGGGCCTGAGTCGTGCATTTTGAGATTTAGACTTCTGGCATTGAGCAGCATTACCCTTAGTTTTTTTCTTTTTGTGTTCTAGGGTGGTAGGTTTAGAATTTGAGCCTTGCCTAAAAAGGCACTATGGGGGTGGCAAGAGCCTTTGCCAATATCCGAATCCCAGGGTGACAGGTGCAAGCCGCCCTTGCGCGAGCCGTGGGCTGTCCAGCATGTCATCCCAGGCAGACAGACATTGATCCCTTTGAATGACACCAGAGTTTAAGCCAATTGTTAAAGCTGATCATCTTATCTCTGTATTGTGGCATCATTCTTGGTGAAGGTAGGATACTGCTCAAGGTCAGGGTCATACCTGCCTGGGCTACATAATCAGAGAGCTCCTCAACGTCTCTTTTCATGTAGTCCAAGGAGGTTACACCAGCGTGGACAGTGACTGAGTCTGTTGAGAGACCTGAGTGCTATGTGGTGGATTCTAGCACCGACAGGCAGCTTACTGTGACCTTCCTTACTCAGTCTGGTGCGCCAGTGTGTCTGACTATGGAGTCACCAATGACTAGTGTGTCTGGCATTGTGTTTGGCCTTAAGGGCTGTGACTGTTTGACACTCTGACTGTGAGGTCTATGTGTTGCAGGTGTTGTGTTCTGAGGTGGTGGTTGTTTGGGTGTCTGCTTTGGTGGCCTCTGCTGTTTTGGTAGATTTTTGATCAGAGCTGTGTTTATGTGTATGATTTGAGGTTGTGATGGTACTATGTGAGACTGGGTCTATAGTGTGTGTGGTAACCTTCTCCTCCTGACTGGTCTTGACAGTCCTATGTTGAGAGAGCTCAGCCTCCAGTTTGGCCATATAGTTGCATCTCTCGCATGTATTTGTGTTTTGTGGGAGGGTTGTCTGTGTACATGAGGCAATTGTAACATTGCCTCAATATTCCCAGGTTCACCAGCTGAGCAGGAGAGGACACTAGCAACTGATCCCTCGACATGCTAGAAGGACTAGACAAAAACTTTAAAAGAGATTCCGGGACGTGGGTGACCGAGAAATGGGGTTTGCCTTTTGGGGTGCTATCTATAAGAGTGCCGTATCAAGGTAATAAGTACTGTAGGAGCAAGTGCTAGGTTTAACAGATAGAAAAGTCTACTTGGAGTCAAGTAGAGATGATCTTTTAGGTATTAGAGAAAGTGCTAGTAACAGGGATGCTTAAAGGTAAGATTGAAAAGAATGCACTCTGCAGTGTGCACTAGAGAAGTTAGATATGAAAGTAGGTAACTTGAGTTTTACCTGTTTAAAAAGTTAAGGTTTAGTGGAGAGTTACTATTTTTAAAACAGCAAGATGGACTGAAAGGGGTGGTTACCTTTGTATTTTGGTACTATGAAATACTGTAGGATGGCCAATAAATTTAAATAATTGAAGGGGTGGGATTTCAAAAGTGATGGTTTTGTGATTACTCACATAAGCCAGTGAAAGTAGAGAGAAATGAACCGTGGTCAACGTAATTGATGTACTCCGTACAGATGTAGATAACAGTAGGGTTGATTCACACTGCATATCATGACCTTGCCAGGTCGTAGGACACCATCACCCATACTGTGTTTCAGCTACACTCAGTAAACTAGGTGTATATTCCTATGTCACAGGAGTGGTTGGCAACTGGACTGCTGGCAGAACCCACACTACAGAAGGTGTCTGACGAATACATGCACATCAAACCAGTGCCAGCCACAGTAATACAGGGGTCATTCCTGGTACTCCCCCTCTTTGTTATCTATACCACATAGACTAACACAGAAGGCATCAGCCGATTGATGTTTGCAAATGACTATGAACTAGGAGCAATAGTTGACTCATTGTGTGCTGCGTTCAACATACAGAAGGGCCTTAGTGTATCATATGTGTGGTGTGTGATGTATGGCCACAATCTGACAGCTATGTTACAAACCCTGTACCCATTAACTACCACCTAGGCAGTGGTCAACATAATGGCAACTGTGTGTATGGGATGCAGCTGGGCAGTGCTTCCCTTTGATAGTTACGTCACTGCAAAAGATAGGTAATCGTATGTCACCCCTAATCATGACAGGATATAGAGATAACTGTTCAGCCATACTCAACACCCATGTGACCCATAATAGATCACATATTTCCTTTAAGGGTTATTGTCCATGTGTAGATGGCCTACACTGCCCTTCACAATCCTTAGCTGCACTATGTAGCATGCAGCCTACTCTGAATAAAGCCATGTCCAAGCCAGAGGTGTTGGACATGCTACACTTAACACATCCTGATCCCAAATAAACACATGATTCATGGACATCCACCTTTCTAGTACAAGGATCACAACATGCCTGGCAGATCCCTGTCCCATACACTTAACATACTCTTGCCATACTATGCATCCCTGTCCAGGGAAGCTGCACAGCACCCCTCTCTGTGACATGGTGTGATGACCACATGCCAAATATATCAGTAACTATGTGTATCAGTTCTGTGGCACTGCTTGAACTGGCCACTGAAACTTACCTGTCTGTTGCCTACAGCTAGGTAACCTGTCTGCCTATTCTTATAAATGGCCCAGGGCATATAGCCTACTAGATCACTATGACCATACATGCTATAGTTGATATCCAACCCTGCAAATACCATCAGGCTAGCTATTGTCCCATGTGTTACACATGTGCAACACAGGCAATACATGGCAGGATGCTACACAGCTGTACAGTGCCATGTAGATGTATATGGAAAAACACATATATGCTTGCAAATCTGCATGGTCACAGGTCATGTCCCTAATGGCTATGTATGACTATATATGTGGCATATACACAGCATTAAGGTCAATTACATTAATGTGAACACATCCAGGCATGTGCTGATAGGTAAAGACACCACTACAGACAAACAGACATGCCCATGTCAAGACAACATCCACATGGTGTATGAGCAATGTCATCACATAATACACACATATATGGTGATAACATCACATCATCAGTAGGTGTCAAATGTGTGTGACTTATACATGTCAGTGGTGTTAGTGTCATGTAGATTTACAAAGATGTATTTGTAATCTTAATAAATGTGATACACATGTATGTTCAGCTGTACTGCTGTACTTCTTTGTGAGTTACTGTGACCTGTCTCCATCGTTATGTCTTCCAGGTATGACTACCAGCGTACAGCCACTTGGAGGAGGAGATCCTCATCCCATACCTCCTTGACAACTACATGACGCTCCTCATCCATGTGCCACAGGAAGCACAGCAGTGGGATGCCCTGTGGGAGGAACTCTGCAGGAGGGTAAATGATGTTGGCAATCACAATTGCACCTATCAGCAGGTGCACCGACTGGACTGACCTGATAAGACAGGTGAAACAGCATGCTAATGCAATCGCCAGGGAACAAGGTGCAACAGGTGGGGTGGGAGGGCACTCACCCAGCCCCCTCTCACACGTACCAAGGAGCTACTGGCCAACCTGGGGACACCTGCAAACCTCCATCCACAAGCTTTAGCTGGTATTGTGGAGGTGGGTGTCTCTCAGCCACCAAACCTAGAGTTGCCTAGTAAGTCACTACTGCACATAAAACACAACTATACATCACATAGTTACATGTGTTACTGTACAATATGTAATGTAACATCATATGCAAGGCATGTATGAACACATGCCACATACTATAGTCTGCTACTCTATGTATGCACAGATGTGCATACTCCATAGTATAGTGTATTGTACTGGCTTATATGCTAACATGGACATTGCATCCTGTAGCTATCACACAGGTGTGGATAATGATCTTACTGCTGTGACACTCCTGTTTAGGTACCAGTGGCATTTTGCAGCGACAGCAGCCTGTGAATGGTGAGATTGTTATTATTTACCAGGATTGATAATGCATGGAACATATTAATTGCATGCTATCTGCCATAACACACTTACACATAATGTATGGTGGTCCTGTTAATGGACACTGGTTAGACCTGCAATGCATCACACTGTTTACCTATGTGAAACAATTGAAGACTATATGAAACACCTACACTAAACCTTCCAAACTGTCATTGCCAGATGTGTGGACAACAGTGAATACAATGGTGGAAGTGTGTTCCACTGTAGGGACAGGTACTAAATATCAGCATTACACATGTTGGGAATATGAACAGTACTGTACAGAGAGCATATGTGTGCACACACTCTAAATGTGTTGGAGCTGGGGTATGCCTGGCCCACAGGATATACACCCTTGTGGAGTATACCCTTGCTATGAATGTCACACAATGTTGTGCTATCAGACATGTCCATGACATGTAGTGGGCTGACTGCAGCACTGCTGAACTATCCTGCAAAACATGTCTCACATCCCATACATACCACCCTTTGTCTGCATAACCCTGTCCTCAGTGGAGCATATGACATCTATGGGTATATGTCATATGGGATAACACTTACATGTGAAATAAGATGGCCATCACAACCATTGGACTGAACATGTGTACACATGACCATGGAGGATGGCCAGAGACACGAAGCAACACACACAGTAGAAGTGATGTACATGTGTGTACATCCTGTTGTTCATTGGCTCGACACAATACAACTATGGCCTTTGTGTAATGGTGATATTGCAGCTGTGAAACACTAAACATCATCCAGGCCTGTGCACAGCTTGTGTAGGCATAACATGAAACCACCACATAATTTATTTTATTTATTTAGTTCCAGTTTGATAACCGGGGTGGTCCACTGGGCTCAAGGAGCCCATTTTCAGTGGAGGCCCGGGGAGAAAAGCTCCAAAATTACAAAAATAGAATAAAAACAATTACAAATACAACATAGCATTATATAATATTTTAAACAAATGTAAAAAGATACAGTGAGATATAGCAAAAATACAGTGCATTAAAAAGACAGAAAACTTGAGGATAGTTCATGATATACATACAATATTTTAAACAAATGTAAAATGATACATTGAAATGTAGCAAAAATACAGTGCATGAAGAAAAAGATAGAAAACTTGAGGATAGCTCATGATATACATACATTGTAAGTAGGATAGCCATTGGAAAGTGAAAAGAGTAACAGGAATATATACACAAAATGTGGAGAAAGGAGAGACAGGCAGCTGAGTAGTAGAGAAAGAGACAATTGTTTATTGGAATGATTCAGGTGTGATAAGAGATAGGGAGATATACAGAGGAGAAAAAGGCTAATGTTTAGTAGAAAAGTATTGGACACATTTTTTAGATAGTGTCATTTGTTAGTCAATTTTATATAGATTTAGAAGGAAGAAGTATATAGGGAGAGTGGAGAAAAGAAGGTTATACATAGTATTTACATTATGTACATTAAAGGTTTAGAAATTATGTTAGAATTGGCGAGGGGAAGCTGTTGGGAAAGAACAGCATGGAGTAGAAGTACTTAATGAAGTACAAGTAGGAGTGAGTTTAGTAGGATTGGGGGGGGGTAGAGAGCAATTACATTTCCAATAATGGGAGAGATGGAAATTGAGCTTGGATTTGAAGTGTTCAAAGTATTTAGAGATTCTTAGCGAGGGGGGAAGAGAGTTCCATTTTTTTTGCTAAGGAGTAGGATAGCAGTGACTGGCCAGCGGGACGTTTTGGTTTGTAAATAGAAAGTTTATTTTGTTGGGCAGATCTTAGGGGTCTGTGAGAAGTATAAGATGGTAGGATATTTGTTAGAGCAGGGCATGCAGTAGGTTTAAAGATTAATTTGTGGGCTGTAGTGAGTTGGAGGTAGTCGAGGTAGATGGGAAGCTCTAGCCATTTTGGCATGTGTAGAGAGGTGCAATGGTGGGAGGAGTGTTTAGATTTAGTAGCGAATTTGGAGATTTTGTTGTAACAGATTTCTAGTTTTGAAGAGATGGAAGAAGCAAGGTTGGTTAGTAGAGGGGCACCGTATAATAGTGATGGTAGTAAGTAGGTAATGGCAAGAGTTTGCCTTGTAGAGGGAGAGAGGAAGGGAGAGTTTCTGTATAGTATACCACGTTTTTGATGTTTTTTTTTAATATTTAATTGGACATGAGTAACGAATTTCAGGTGATCATCAATAGTAACACCGAGAAGTTTAGAGAAGGGGACAATTTCTGTAGAGGAGCTGGCATGACTGATAATATTGAAAGATTGTTTGTCAAGGGGAAGTGTTTCTGAGGGAGAGAAAAGTAGTATTTTCGATTTATTTGTATTAAGGGAGAGGTGGTTTTGAAGCGTCCAGTTCTCAGTAGTTGTAAAGGCAGATTGGGTAAGTGCTTGGAGAGCAGGAAGATTAGGAGCAGAGCAGATTAAAGTAGAGTCATCTGCGTACTGCACTATTTTAGTGTTGGGAATTGCAGCATGGAAATCATTGATAAGTACATTGAAGAGCATTGGACTGAGTATTGAACCCTGAGAAACCCCGGTTGATTTAGGAAGGAAGGTTGAGGTACCTGTTTGCCATTTCACAGCCTGGGATCTGGCAGAAAAATAACTCTTAAACCAGGTAAGGGAGTACTGAGAGAGATTGAGGTTAGAGAGGTGAGTTAGAAGGTGGGAGTGAGAGACAGTGTCGAATGCCTTGGAAAGATCTAGAAGGACAGTGGATACAGTTTCTCCAGAGTCACGAGCGTAGTTTACTATGTCTAAAAATGAGAGGAGAGCAGTTATTGTACTATGGCCAGGGCGAAAGCCATGTTGAGTAGGGGTGAGGAGGTGGTTATTGATAAGGAAGGGCATAATTCGGAGGTGGATGCATTTTTCAAGAATTTTTGAGATTGGGGAGAGAATGGCTATTGGACGGAAATTAGAGATGTTATTGTTTTTGCCTGCTTTGTGAAGAGGTAGGATAAAGGCAGCACGCCACAATTTGGGGACATAAGATTCATGAATGGATTGATTAATGAGAATGCTAATGGGGATGGCAGTACCATCTGCAGCAAGCTTTAGAAAGAGTGAGGGGATATTATCAGGGGCATTGGAGCATGGCTTGAGTCTGGAGAGAAGCTTTTTGATGTAAGAGGTAGAGATGGGTTTTAAATGAAAAGTGGGGGGAGGGTTGGGAGAGGGAGACTGAGTAGAGGAAGGGAAGGTGGGATTGAGTGGAGGGGAGGTGATGTAATTGGGGAAGGTTTTAGTGAGTTCAGCTATGGAGTTGGTAAAGAAGGAGTTGAACAGAGTGGCAATTTCTGTGTCTGTTTTATTATTATCAGGACAAGGATTGGTTTTTGTACCCGGGTGCAGAAGAGAGTTGATGGAGTTCTACAATTGTTTTGGGTTTTTGAATGGGTAGACTGTAGTTTAGTGTAATAGGATTTTTTGTCTTTTGTAATATGCTTTTTGGTTAGGTTATGGAGTTGCTTATATTTCAGGAGGGTGTCAGGGAATTTCTTCTGGTTGTAAAGTTTCCAGGTCTTGACTCTTTGTTGCATAAGTGTTTTAGTGTCTTTAGTTAGCCATGGTGCGGAGTTGGGTTTTATTCACTTTGTTCTAGGTGGGGCTTGGGCATTTAGAATGTCTAGGAAGGTTGTATTAAAGAAATCTATGGCTTTATCTAGGGAAAGAGATTTTAGATTGTCCCAGTTTGTTAGTTTAAGTGTTTCAGAGAATATAGAAGAGTTAAAGTTTTTGAGATTACGGGCATAGGTATATTGGTGTTGGTGAGTGGAGGAGTGGGTTGCTCGGAGAATGAAAGCTGGGAGATGGTCACTCATGGTGTCTGGTAAGATACCAGAGTGTGATATCTTGTTAGGGTGAGAGACTAAGATCCAGTCCAGAGTGGGCCCTGGGGATTGATTCTATTAGGTCTGGTAATGCCATTTATTAGTCGAGTGAAGTTGAGTAGCTTGATAGATAAGGAGGGATTATTGTTATTAATTTTGTTCCAATCTATGTTCACATCACCTAATATGTATGTCTCAAGTTTAATATTAGTTGAGGCCCATAGTAGAATGTTTTCAAGAGTAGAGATATTATTTCCAGGGGGCATGTAAATGGCCATAATGCAAATACTTTTATAGTTATTCATTTTGAGTATTCCCATGACTAGTTCAGCATTGTTAAATTGAGGAATTGGGTTTTGGTAAGGACTGAGGTTAAGTAGGCTATTATAGATTAAGGCTACTCCTCCTCCTTTTTTGTTTTGGCGGTCACATCTGAGTGCTGGAAAGCCAGGGGGAAGGATCTCAGAGTCAGTAATGAGGGGTTTTAGCCATGTCTCTGAGACTGCTACTATATCTAGTAGAGTATGGTTAAGCCAGGCATGGAAGAGAGCTATTTGTTTTTTTAAACTCTGGGTTTTGATTGTAACCAACTTAAGGAATTTGTGGTTGGAAGTATTGGGTGAGGTAGGGGGAGAAAAGTTAATACTAGTCTGAGGTCCAGGATTGGGGTGGATGTCTCCTGTTAGGAAAAAACAGGTTAGAGGAAGAAGGGAACAGGATCTTTGAATTACTACTAGTAGGTTGTGGGAAGAACAGTTTTGCTTTGGGAGTATGGTATTTAATTGAGTAGGGGAGCAGTTTGAGTTTAAAATAGTGAAGTGGGTTTGGTTGAATTAGACAGGGGGATATGATGTGAAAGTGGGATGTGAAGGGGTGGAGATGGAGGACAGTGGAAGTTCGGGAGGAAGAGGAGGGAGGAAGTTTGTAAGAGGAATAGGAGGTAGCAGAGAAAACAGTTATTAGGAGCAGAGTAATTATAGAGGAGATGAGAAAATTCTGTGGAAGTGGAGATGTCATCATTGATTGAATTAAGTATAAAGGGAAGTTTCAGGATGTTGTGGGGAGTGTTTTAGGGTAAAGGGGGAGGAGTGTGACTGAGAGAATAGGAAGATATAGGATGGAGAGGGGGAGGGAATAGTTAATTGAATGGATTTTGGGCAGGGGAGGTGTAGTGATGAGATTGGTTGGAGATGTGGGGGAGGAGATATTGGCAGGGGCGGCCTGTGCTATTATACTGCCGGACTACAGCCCCCTCAACAAAAAGAACTAAAAAGAAATTAAAAAAAAAAAAAAAAAGAAAAAAAAAAGTTTTAAAATTCGCGGACTTCGCGCATGCGCAGTAGTCCAGACTACTGCGAGTCTACTGCGCATGCTCCAGGCAGTCCAGCAGTCCTGGTAGGGAAACATGAGGAGACGTCTGTGCACTTTTAAAGTGCACAGACTCACTGGGAAAACGCATCAGGGCCGGACTGCAACACCAGCAATCAGTCTCACGTCGTTGGGAAGGGTTTGGATTATTGCGCGGGCATTTGGATGTACATTATGGAGAATGGACAGCCAGGACAGGTAAGTGTGCTAATTATTTTATTACTGTTTGAATGTATACTGGACTGATTATGCTGACTGGTTAGGGAAGTGTTATGCTGGACTGGTTAGGGAAGTGTGTGTGTGTGTGTGTGTGTGTGTGAAAATGCCCTAGGTGCTCATGGTGGTGTGGTAGGGAATACCTCAGGCTTGAACCCTGTACCCTGTATGCAGGTGTTAAAGACGTGAGTTCCCTACCCACCACCATTTGTAAAAAAATTGCAGATTTTTGCCTCATATTTGATCTGATCTGTTCCTCATAATATCTGTGGTTTGTAAATATTACAATGCTTGATATTTGATGGTGTAGTAGTAGCATTGTTGCCTCACAGCTGCAGGTTCTCAGGTTTGATTCTTGGCTGGGGTTCCTTCTTTGTGGGGTCTGTTATCTCCGCCCTGTGTTTGTGTGGGCTTGCTTTTATTTGATGGTGCACTGGTAGCATTGTTGCCTCACAGCTGCAGGTTCTCAGGTTTGATTCTTGGCTGGGGTTCCTTCTTTGTGGCATCTGTATCTTCTCCCTGTGTTTGTGTGGGTTTGCTTTTGTGTCCTCCCATGTTACAAAGACATGTCTGCATTATTTCTTCCTCGGCCTCTGCTGAAAATTGTTTTTTTGTTCCAAGTCAGACTGTCCTGATTAACAAATGTTAAATAAAATTGACAGGCATTTGAATTTCAGACTTCAGGTTTCTGAATGTTTAATTTCTTACATATTTGATGGTGCAGTGGCAGTATTGTTGCCTCATAGCTACAGGGTTTGTGGTTTGATTCTTGGCTGTGGTGCCTTCTTTGTGGAGTCTCCATCTTATCTCTGTGTTTGTGTGGATTTGCTCTGGTATCCTGCCATTTTACAAAGACGTGTCTACAGTATTTCTCCCTGGGCCTCTGCTGAAAATTGTTTTTGTTCCATCAGAAGTAAAATTGACAGGCATTTTGAATTTCATACTTCATAGTCTTCAGAAAATACATAGTAAAACAACTTTTTATTCTAGCAATAAATATATAGTAACACAACCTTTTATTATAGCAATTTCTTAAGTTTATAAGATGACTATTTGACATTTTTCCTTATTTTTGGGATTGTAATACCCTGTTAGTGGCTTTGTCCAGGTTTTTTGTGCTAAGGTTGACAGCTATGGCAAGAACTGAATTCACTGAATATGTTTGAGGGCTGTATTCCCTCATTACTGGGTTTGTCCAGGTGTTTTGTGCTAAGAGGTTGACAGCTATGGTGAGAACTGAATTCATTAAATGATAGTCATTTAAGTTTCAGTCTTCCTCTCGTTCACAAAACAGCTGATTTGGCGTAGTGGTATGTTGCTCTTGACTGTTTTGCACAGGGACCTTGTCTGTAAAATGTACAGTGGTAACACAGCATTTTTCTTTCACAAAGCAGGTGATTTGGCATAGTGGTATGTTGTTCTGACTCTTTTTTGCACAGGGACTTTGGCAGTAAAATGTATGGTGGTACCGTGGTAACACAGCATTTTATTCTAGCAGCTTTCCAAGATTATACAAGCAATGTTTAATGTGTCCCTGGTTTTTGCGCTTTTGACCCATCCCAATAAATTTGGCTTTTTCCAGACTTCTTGTGCTGCGAAGTTGAGATGCAGTTGAGTATTCAGTAGATTTCACAAGGAGCTGAGAGCTGCAGGGGAAGAGAAGTTTAGTTCTAATAGCACAACAGGCTGCGTGCTTGCTTTTGATGCAGAAGGTTGTTGGTTCTACTCCCATAAGGGGTGAATGCTGCCATACTGAAAGTTAAGATACTAACTATGAGCCTGTTATCAGTTTGCCATCCATTTCCTATTGCAATATTACTAGCTTATTTTTAATGTAATTTAGGCAATTTATTCCACAGGGGCATCAGACACTTTATTGTTCGATGAAACCATGAAATATAAAGGTGATTGCTAGCACCAACCTCTTCATTACCGATTTATTTAACGTGGAATTATTTAGATGACTTTTTTACTACTTCAGAGATTGTGCATATTTACTGATAATGCTGGACTGTAGAATTGTGCATATTTACTGATAATAGTGGACTGTAGAAGTTTGAGTAGACTTTTATGATGGAAATGTTCTGAATTGGACAGTTTTGTTTCATTGTTTACTGGAAAAATGTTCAAAGCAATAGGAAGGTGTATCAAAGAGCACATGTATGTTTCATATGCAAGGGGCCTATGATTTGAAAACAGCCCAGAATTATTTTTTATCTGCCACGAGTAAAATGTATTTTCTTTGAATGTGGATTTTAATGTTGTTTCAGTGAATGTGAGTTTCAAGGGCAGAGAAGGTTTAATGCCAAGTTTGTTTAGCAGATGTCTTAGTATTTGTGCTGTAAAATGCAAAAATAAAACTTTCAAATGAAGTTCAAATCATCATAGAAGTAAATCAGTATGCACATTAGTGTTTATGGTAAATGGAGTGAAATAGCAAAGTAATGGATCATTGGAATGGCTGCAGGAGGCTCCATTCGACCAGGGTTTTGTGAGGGGAAGGGCGCAAACTTAGACAGCCCCAGCTGAACCATACCTCCCAACTGTCCAGATTTTCAAAGAATGAATAGATTTTTTGCTTCTTATTTTTGATTTGTTCCTCATAAAAATTTGTGGTTTTCTGGCAAATCATTTAGGAATTAAGTCACTAAATAATGACACACCTAGTTTCAGACTTCATAACCTTCAGAAAAATGCATGCTAAACTAAGACCTGTTCTATCAACTGTCCCAGTTTATAGAAGAGCATTTTTTAGTACTGTTTATATGTTCCCCCCAATATATTTGGCCTTGTCCAGATTTATGTCCCAGTTTATACAAGAGCAATTTTTAGTACTGTTTGTTCCCCCAATATATATGGCCTTGCTCAGATTTATTGCATTAACAGGTTGAGAGGTACATGCAAATAAATTGCTTTATAGAATTAGGCATAGCCAAACCTCTGAACTGTCCCTGATTTTGACTCAAAATGTTGCTCTTCCCCTAATGATCCCTCTGCAAAATAGCAATTTTGGAAGAAAACATGGAGGGTTTATAATTAAGAAATAACTGTAATAATCAGATTACTTTTATTTCAGAAATGCATGTAGATTATTTTATTTTGTCAGCTGCTCAAGTTAGCAGTACTAATATTAAAGTGTCCCTTCTTTGACAGGTTCCCAGCTGTATTGTGTTGCTATTTTATATTTTTACATCACATTTTTGGTCCATTTTTCATAAAATTGTGTTTTTTGGCAAATTAGTGACAAATAATTAAAGACTGAAGTTAGAAAATAATGACAGACATTTGAGTTTCAGATTTCATACCATTCAAAAAATTCATACTAATGCAAGACCTCTATTAACTTTCTAAGGTTATAAGAGCGATATTTTAAAAATTGTCCTTATTTTTGGGCCTTTGTCCCATTTCTTTGTATGGCTTTGTCCAGATTTCTTGCTCTGAGGTTGAGAGGTATGACAAATGTGTCAGGGCCATCACAAGTCAGCCAGAGACATTTCAAACTGTGACATACTTGTTACACCCCACTCCCCCATGTAGTGACTCTGGATGTGTCGAAGCAAGGCAAGGAGTAGTTATGCAGTGTAAATGTGCAGAGAATCCCACCCATCCAAGGTAGACACAAGTACTAGAGTGGCTTTTCATCTGTCCTTGATTTTTGCAGAATGGTCTGGTTTCTGTCATATTTTTTGTACTGTTGATTCATGCTTATTACTCAAAGTGCATGTTGCTCTGTGTTTAAGTAGCAATACTTTAATGACCATCAGTTAAGCTTGGCTGAGATTGCAAGATGCAAGTAAGCTTTAATAAGCATACTGTTAAAGAATTGCCAACACTGAAAGCCTTTCTGTTGCCATGTAGAGAATACTTAACTAGATAATGTATAAGCTTTGGGTATTGAAATGCATATGCCAGTATTTGTAATAAAAGACAGAATTACATTATTTTAAGAGTCTCATTACACTTGGAGACTTACAGTCATCTCTGCAGGCTTTAACCATAAATCGAATGCCAATTGTGTGGTCTATAACCTGTACAGTAATCCTTTTAAGCAATGTATCTTGAGCTTATTTCTTGTTTGCTTTTCATTTTTTACTTTGATCATGTTTTCCCCATGAATCAAGTAGTTGTCAGGCAGCAGGTCTTTTTTTGGATAAGGAACATTTTTACAAGTGGGGGCATCAGAGATTTCTACTTTCAGCATGTTACTTGTTACTTTAATAAAGCTGAATATAAATTATAATTAGAACTGCAGTGCAAGAAGTGGTTTGAGTTGAGTGCTGCTTGTTTTTCTTATACTTGATTTTGACTGGCATTCCATTAATGTATTTGAAAAAAAGTAATTTATTTCTTCATGCCTCACAACCTTTTTGTTTCCATCTAGATATTAAGCTGTCATGCAGCCAATGCATTGAAATATTTTTATTCTTCTACACTTCATTTTGTCTTGATTGGACTCTCATGACAACTGTTTGGCACCCAATGCAGTATATTTAGTTTTTGTGGTTTGCTACTACAGGTGTTTGTGTGTGTGGTAGGGAATACCTCAGGCTTGAATCCTGTACCTTGTATGCAGGTTTTAAAGACCTTAATTCCCTACCCACCACCATTTGTGAAAAAAAACTGCAGATTTTTGCCTCATGTTTGATCTGATCTGTTCCTCATAATATCTGTGGTTTGTAAATGTTGTAATGCTTGATATTTGATGGGGCAGTTGTAGCATTGTTGCCTCACAGATGCAGGTTCTCAAGTTTGCTTCTTGGCTGGGGTGCCTTCTTTGTGGGGTCTTTATCTTCTCCCTGTATTTGTGTAGGTTTGCTTTTATGTCCTCCCATGTTACAAAGACATGTCTGCATTATTTCTTCCTGGGCCTCTGCTGAATTTTTTTTTTGTTCCAAGTCAGACTGTCCTGATTAACAAATGTTAAATAAAATTGACAGGCATTTGAATTTCAGACTTCAGGTTTCTGAATGTTTAAGTCCTTGCATATTTGATGGTGCAGTGGTAGTATTGTTGCCTCACAGCTATAGGTTTTCTGGTTTGATTCTTGGCTGGGGTGCCTTCTGTGTGGAGTCTGCATCTCCTCCCTGTGTTTGTGTGGATTTGCTCTGGTGCCCTGTCATTTTACAAAGACGTGTCTGCAGTATTTCTCCCTGGGTCTCTGCTGAAAATTGTTTTTATTCTGTCAGCAGTAAAATTGACAGGCATTTGAATTTCAGACTTCATGTTCTTCAGAAAATACATAGTAACACAACCGTAACACAACGTTTTATTCTAGCAATTTTCTAAGTTTATAAGATGAATATTTGAAATTTGTCCCTATTTTTGGGACTGCATTCCCTCATTATTGGCTTCGTCCAGGTCTTTTGTGCTAAGGTTGACAGCTATGGCAAGAACTGAATTCACTGAATGTTTGAGGGCTGTATTCCCTCATTACTGGGTTTGTCCAGGTGTTTTGTACTAAGAGGTTGACAGCTATGGTGAGAACTGAATTCACTAAATGATAGCCATTTAAGTTTCAGTCTTCTTCTTTTACAAAGCAGCTGATTTGGCGTAGTGGTATGTTGCTCTGTTTTGCACAGGGAGCTTGGCAGTAAAATGTATGGTTCTAGCAACTTTCCAAGATTATACAAGCAATGTTTGTGTCCCTGGTTTTTGGGCTTTTGACCCCCCCCCCCAATACATTTTGGCTTTTTCCAGTTTTCTTGTGCTGCAAAGTTGAATATTGAGTAGATTTTACAAGGAGCTGAGAGCTGCAGGGGAACAGAAGTTTAGTGCTGCTTAAGTGAAGTTGGTTTGCCTTGTTAATAGCACAACAAGTTGTGTACTTGTCTTTGATGCAGAAGGCTGTGGGTTCTACTCCCACAAGGGGTGGATGCTGCTGTACTGAGAATGTTCTCCTTGGTGAAGATACTAACTATGAGTTCGTTATCAGTTTGCCATCCATTTCCTCTTGCAATATTACTAGCTTATCATTTTTTAATGTAATATAGGCAATTTATTCCTGAGGGGCAACAGGCACTTTATTTTTCGATGAAACCATGAAATATAAAGGTGTTTGCTAGCAGCAACCTCTTCATTAGTTACAGATTTCTTTAATGTGGAATTATTTAGATGACTTTTACTTCTTCAGAGATAGTGCATATTTACTGATAATGGACTGTAGAATTGTGCATATTTACTGATAATGGACTGTAGAATTGTGCATATTTACTGATAATGGTGGACTGTAGAATTGTGCATATTTACTGATAATGGTGGACTGCGGAAGTCTGAGTAGACTTTTATGATAAATGTTCTGAACTGGGCAGTTTTGTCATTATGGGTGCATGCATTTTGTTTCATTGTTTACTGGAAAAATGTTCAAAACAAATTTAAAACGCCCTCTAACAACTGTAATATATTGTACAAGGAATATAATTTAGTACAATGAGGAAGGTGTATCAAAGAGCACATGTATGTTTCATATGCAAGGGGCCTATGATTTGAAAACAGCCCAAAATTAATCTTTATCTGTCACTGGCAAAATGTATTTTCTTTGAATGTGGGTTTCAATGCTGTTTCAATGAATGTGAGTTTCAAGAGCAGAGAAGTTTTAATGCTAAGTTTTCATTGTGAGACTGCATTGCTTTGTTTAGTAGATGACTTAGTGTTTGTGCTGTAAAATACAAAATAAAACTTTCAAATGAAGTCCAACTCATCATACAAGTAAAGCAGTATGCACATTAGTGTTTATGGTAAATGGAGTGAAATAGCCAAGTAATGGTTCATAGGAATGGCTGCAGAGGCTCCATTCAACCGTGATTTTGTCAGGGGGGAAGGGCAGCAAACTCAGACAGGCCCAGCTGAACTATACCTCCCAACTGTCCAGATTTTCAAAGAATGAATAGATTTTTGCTTCTTATTTTTGGTTTGTTCTTCATAAAATTTGTAGTTTTCTGGCAAACCATTTAGAAATTAAGTCACTAAATAATGATACACTGAGTTTCAGACTTCATAACCTTCAGAAAAATGCATGCTAAAGTAAGAACTGTTATTCTATCAACTGTCTCAATTTATACGAGCAATTTTTAGTACTGTTTATATGTTCCCCCAGTATATTTGGCCTTGTTTAGATTTACTGCATTAACAGGTTGAGAGGTACATGCAAATAAATTGCTTTATAGAATTAGGCATAGCCAACCTCTCAACTGTCTCTGATTTTGGCTTAAAATGTTGCTCTTCCCCCTAATAATCCCTCCACAAAATAGCAATTTTGGAAGAAAACATGGAGGGTTTACAATTAAGAAATAACTGTAATAATCAAAGTTATAGATTACTTGAAATGCATGTAGATTCTTTTATTTTGTCAGCTGCTCAAGTTAGCAGTACTAATATTAAAGTGTCCCTTCTTTGACAGGTTCCCAGCTGTATTGTGTGGCTATTTTATATTTTTGCATCACATTTGGTCCATTTTTCATAAAATTGTGTTTTTTGGCAAATTAGTGACAAATCACTAAAGACTGAAGTTAGAAAATAATGGCAGACATTTCAGTTTCAGATTTTATACCCTTCAGAAAAGTCATACTAATGCAAGACCTATTCTATTATCTTTCTATGTTTATTAGAGCAATATTTAAAAATTGTTCTTATTTGTGGGCATTTGCCCCACTTCTGTGTATGGCTTTGTCCAGATTTCTTGCTCTGAGGTTGAGAGGTATGACACATGTGTCAGGGCCATCACAGTCATCCAGAGACATTTCAAACTGTGACATACTTGTTGCACCCCACTCCACCATGTACTGACTCTGGATGTGTCCAAGCAAGGCAAGGAGTAGTTATGCAGTGTAAATGTGCATTGTGTCTCCCCCCCCCATCCAAGGTAGACACAAGTACTACAGTGGCTTTTCATCTGTCCTTGATTTTGCAGAAAGGTCTGGTTTCTATCATATTTTTTGTACTGTTGATTTATGCTTATTACTCAAAGTGCCTGTTGCTCTGTGTTTAAGTAGCAATGCTTTAATGACCATAATGTAAGCTTGTCTGAGATCATAAGATGCAAGTAAGCTTTAATAAGCATACTGTTAAAGAATTGCCAACATTGAAAGCCTTTCTGTTGTTGCCATGCAGAGAATACTTGACTAGATAATGTATAAGCCTTGGGTATGAAAGGACAGGATTCCATTATTTTAAAAAGCTCATTACACTTGTTGGAGACTTCCAGTCATCTCTACAGACTTTACCCGTAAACTAAACAGAATGCCAATCATGTGTGGTCCATAACATGTACAGTAATCCTTTAAGCAATGTATCTTGAGCTTGTTTCTTGTTTGCTTTTCATTTTTTACTTACATGTTTTCCCCATGAAACAAGTAGATAGTTGTCAGGCAGCAGGTCTTTTTGGATAAGAAACATTTTTACAAGTGGGGGCATCACAGAGATTTCTACTTTCAGCATGTTACTTGGCACTTTAATAAAGCTGAATATAAATTATAATTAGAACTGCAGTGCAAGGAGAAGTGGTTTGAGTTGAGTGCTTCTGGTTTTGCTTGTACTTGATTTTGACTGGCATTCCAGTAATGTATTTAAAAAGTAATTTCTTTTTTCATGCCTCACAACCTTTTGTTTCCATCTAGATATTAAGTAAGCTGTCATGCAGCCAATGCATTGAAATATTTTTATTCTTCTACACTTATTTTTGTCTTGATTGGACTCTCATAATGATGGCTTGCCACCCAGGGCAGTGTATTTAATTAAAGTTAGTTTTTGTGGTTTTGGGCATAGCTCCTCCCCTTTCAGGTTGGCCACACCCCTTCCCTTGACCCCACCCATTCAGCTGGCTCCTGGAGCCCCCCTTTGATTTGAAGTCACCAGCCGCCACTGGATATTGGGTAAGAATAAATGTAAGTGTACTGGGGGTGGGTGAGATTTGGGGGTAGGGTAGGGGAGCGGAGTGAGCCCGTAGGGTGAATGGAGTGGGGTAGACCCAAAGGAAGGACACAGCAGGAAGGTGAGGAAAAACAATCAGTATAGTATAAGGTAAGAACAGAGGAAGGTAAGTAAGGAAGGCAGAGGTTGTGGGTGTAAGGAAAGGAAACTTGAGAGGCTGTAGGGAGAATAAGGGCTAGTATAGGGCTAGAGATGAAGAAGAGGAGGGCGAGATACTATGGTTTATAAATTATAGTAAGTGGAAAGTAGTGAAATGGGTGAAGACAGCCATCTAGTGGTCGAAACCTGTAATTACAATGAGTGGAGACCACAGTAGAAGGTTGGAAGTAAAAAATAATTTAGAAGGGAAAGGCTTGAAGGAGTTAGAAATACTAGAAAGGCTGGGATGACTTTGGTAAGGAGGGTATGAAGTACAAGAAAGCAAGCAGAGGGGGTATAGCTGCTGGCTGTTCTGGTGGTTTAAACTAGACACCTAGCAAGTATCACAACACTAACACATTCATGCAGAAGAAGATAGAAACTTATTTAACATACAATCTTAGTTTATCTTGGAGTTCAGTCCAGGGAATACTTTGGTTACCCAGGTGAGGAGATACACAAGCAGGGTAAGGTAGGTGAATATAGTTGGTCTTTGAAGTTCAGCAGGGCACAACCGGAAGTAGAAAGGTAGGTAAAAGTAGTTTGCACAAATAGTAAATACGAAGTTAAAGGCCAGGAATGCTCAGCATGTTTTGAACATCTTGAGTGTGTCACGACATGGAAGCATTCACCTATACAGTATCCAAATACATACATGTGTTGCACAACATACACATACATCCATGTCAAGCTACAGATACAGTACATTCACCTTGCTGGTGTCAGACATCACTGTCATGCCTGCTCCTCATGTGTGTGAGGTACACAGATGGCATGTGAGACATACAGTACTTGTAAGTTAGCCATGTGTGGGCATAGTTGCCAGGTATCAGTAATATGGTAGCAGATGTGCAGGGTGTCATCCGTATACCCTTCTGTGACCTGTGTCACACATTCCACATTAGGGTTTATTGTGTATACACCTCAGTGACGTGGGTCACATTCCACATTAGATATGTATTGTATGTGAACATAGTCATGGTTATGAATTGTGTCAGTAGCTCACTATGTATAGCAATTGTGAAGCCACATGATGCCTTGCATTGGCTATGCACATCAGCTCAATGTGCAGTATGTCCCTGCATATTTGTAGGGTGGACAGACAACATTGCATCAGCTGAAGGCCCATATTAATGCAACACGTCCCTGCATTGGGACACCATTACCGTACTGTAGATTGGAAAGGACACCATTGTGTTACACATGTATGCATGCCATTCAACACGTCAGCAGAAGACATGTCATACTACATGTGATTGGCAAGGTCATACGCCACACAGCAGGCCAGTGTACTGTAAACCTGTGTTGGTCTGTGGCACCATTGCAAAGTAGGGACCACCATGTCAAACATGTGTGTACAGCCACATACACAATGTCTACACTCAGCTCAGGGGTAGGCGGAATAATGTTGAACAGACATGCACTGCTTTGGGGAGATATGGAAGCTAGGGCTCAGGCAAACATAGTATGCAGTCAACATACCCTACTGCTCATGTCCTCACACATAGGGGCGGTGGCCAACACAAAGCATCAGTGGCAGATGTACAAAGGTCAGTGATGGTCTGTTAACATGTGGTGTATGTTGCACACACCATGGCAGTGCGGTGCAACTGTGCAAAGTGCATGCATTGTGTTGCAGGTATGGGGCATAGGCTACTAACACAAATGGTGCAATACAGGTATGTATACTAACCACCACTATAATTGTGTAAGGTGCATGCCATCTACTATAACACATGCATGCTGTTGTGTGCAACTCAGGGATGTATAATAACTATCACTATAATTGCCTAAGCTGAAACTATAATTGTCTAAGCTGAATACCATCTGCCATATCACCTGCATGTAGCGTGTGTGTCTGTGTGTGTGTCTATGTCTGTGTGTGTGTCTGTGTCTGTATGTGTGTCTCTGTGTGTGTGTGTGTGTGTGTGTGTGTGTGTGTGTGTGTGTGTCTATGTGTACATGTCTGTGTCTGTGTGTGTGTGTGTGTGTGTGTGTGTGTGTGTGTGTGTGTGTGTGTGTGTGTGTGTGTCTGTCTGTGTGTCTGTGTCTGTCTGTCTGTGTGTGTCTCTGTCAGTGTGTCTGGTATAACTTGTAATGTACAGTTCTTGTCTTCCCCTCACAGGTGTTGATGTAGGTGCGTTGCCCTCCTGCGGTCCACCTGATATTAGTTGTCCCACAGACTCTAGCAGTGATGATGATAGTATGATTGAGGCACAGGCAGGGTTGTCAGGGGCTGAATCTGTGCCATTGGTTACCATTCCACCTGTCTCCCCCTCATCCTCACACACAGTTCCCCTGCCTGCACATACCCCATCATCACCGGCCATAGAGGAAGGACAGTTGACGGGTGGTAGCATGGAACAGGGAAGTGTGGTGACTATGGAAGGTGTGCCTGCACACAATGATCCCAGTCAACAGACTGGTGATGTCCCACACAGGCATGTGCCCAGCGCTGCTCGTAGGAGGACTACTGGCCAACATGCCCCTGCGAGACCAAGCACATCAGCTGGAGTCACCAGTCGCATGTTTCAGGCTGTAATGGAGGCACAGGCACATGCTGAATCGCACAACAGAGAAGGTCTGAGGCTTCAGAGGGCTGCTGTCCATTCATTAACCTACAACATCCAGGCACTTGCAAATCTTGCAGATGTTTTGGATAGATGATTGGGTGACATGGTGGGAGTTCTTGACTGTGGCATGTCAATCCTCGAGCGTGGAATGTCTGTGCTGGAACATCTGGTGGGAGTGAGACATCGGGCACGTGGACATAGGTCAGCTACATCACCTGTTGAAGGTCTTTGTGAACATGCTACTGCACATGCCCGCTCCCATAGTGGTGGTAGCAGCAGCAGTGCAGCTGGTGCTGTGCAGTCCACACCAGGACACAGCAGGCCACGTGCACGTTGTCCTGGACGGTCCCAACAGGGACATGATTCCAGTGAACATGTGTCATCAGATGGACCTCGGCCTGGTAGTGACCGTGCAACCCCTGGCAGGCACAGGTCACGTGGCCATGGCCGGACACCTTGAACTGTGAAACCTGCCTTGTACAGTCTGCAGCTGTCAATAATACCCCTGTGTAGGCCAGCCACATGCCAGACCTGTGTGCATGCATACACACACACTGGAAACAAATGTAGGGCACCTCAACACACACACGCATAGCATCCACACATGCCCAATGATATCACAGGCCCTAACACACACATGATGTTATCCAATGGCATAGCCTTGGCCTCTGGCAAACAGTATCACCCTGTGCATATAATGATGCCTGTGCCGCATCCCTGTCATCCACACCATCGGTACAGGGACATGTTCGTATGGTCTGATGCACAGGGTAAACATACTAGGTAGACAATTGTAGATTAATATTGTTGAGTAGTGTTGACAGGCAGCAGACATACCATGTATTGCAGTTTTTGAATGCATTTTGTATGTTTGACAGTATGTATCATGTGTAGCAACACTAATAGCATGTTGATCTTGATGTTCTGCCTTCCTCTTTCAGGTGTAGTTGCATGTGCCGGGGGAGGTTGGTGTTTGCGGGAGTCCCATATGTACATGTTGACTACCCACAGGTAAAGTACCTGCATACACTTTGTAGCTTCCATGTCACAGTTATATTCTCTCATGTTTCAATTATGTTTACTGTTCTAATGATCCGAGAGCATGATAGCTGTGTAGTAAATTACTGTGTTCAGAGCCGTCACATCCATAGTGGATGATATCACAGGTATAGTTACCTGGAGCGTGGAGTGCGTGAAAGAGTGGTATGCCGGATGACAAGGGTAAAGGCCAGTGGAAATAGTGGCTTCTCACTGGGAAGCAGTAATACCCACTGCCATGACAGCATGCAAACACAGACATACCCACACACTCAGGGATTCACAGACACAATAACACACACTCTGACACACACACACACACACACACACACACACACACACACACACACACACACACACAGTTGCCAGTGTTTGGATGAGAGCCCCTGCATATGTGCATATCATCATTATAGTACTATGCAATTACAAGACGTGCCACAGAGATTACACATATACAGGTAGTTGGAATGGCCTAAGATCGAGGACATCGACAGGGATACTACAGTGCAGTGAGTTTATGTGGGGAGGGGGGTCCATCAGTAGGCTATGTAACAACAGGTCACACCCCAGGGTGTACATGTTAACAGGCAGTTTAGTATGCACATCTACAATTGATAATATCAACAGGGATGCTTGATTGCATTGAGTGGATGGGGGGGTAATTAACATTTTACTATGGTAAAATACAGCCTCACTCCAGGAACCAGACAGCCATACACACGGACAGCCATACACACACACACACACACACACACACACACACACACACACACACACACTGGCATTCACAAAGATATACACCTATGTCACACACATACAGACACTTTACATGTGTGAGGTTTAACCACCTGCCTATGCTTTTCTTTCTATACTTCACTCTGTACTGGTATCAACAGCAGTGTTCAGGAGAGTGATAACATGTGGGATGTATTCCCAACCATACGTGACATATATCGACACACCCACACACACACACACACACACACACACACACACACACACACACACACACACACACGTGCCAGTAGTGGGAATCAAACACCTGCCTATCTCATGATAGGTACTACAGAAGTACAGCACTATCGCATCCGGTACAATGCTTACTGACTCTTTCCTTTAACAACTGTGCTGATATATGCACAATATATGCACAGAGGAAGTATTACTGTTACAGGTGTCATGGGATTTGCCTTCAGTGTCACCCTTACAGCATTCTACATTGTCTGTCTTCCACTTCAATTAACAAAACCTGACCTTAGCAGGTACACAGGTTATTGTAGGACTGGTTGTAACACACCAGTGAGCTGTCCTCAGTAATCATTCATCTGCAAAGAAGCCCCACCACTTAGTAGTCATGTCCAAACATCTTTCCATACCTCATGTATGGCTTACTGTACTTAGAGCATATCACCATATACAGTTGGCAATGTTGAGGCTGTATTGCAACAGCATGATGTACTAAGACAACAGTCACCTTCAGACATCAGACACTGCACACACATGGAATTTACACAAACATCAATACATGTACACATATGCGGTCTACATCAGTACGTGCACTAGCAGGTCAAGAGGATACATTCCACACCTTTCCCATGCCATGTGTGAACCATAGCCGAGCATTACACCATAATTGATGTTGTATTCATGTATTGGTAGGACACCACCACTTTCACTGAGTAGCCAAGTGTACATATATTACAACAGCACATATCAGTGTGACACACACAGCATTATTCCATGTCATGCTCCTACAAACTGTTACTTGACTGTGCCATGGTGAAGCCAGGGCACTGTAATGCTCAACAGTGAGCACATCATATTTGCCACACACACCTCATGTGTACTGGAAGAGTGCCAGCAATGTGCTCTGTTAGAGCTAAGCAGTACACTCATTCAAGCATGTGCGAGGTCAGTGGCTTGTAAACATCTCACCCCAGCATGTACTGGCTATTGTGGTACTAAGGCTAATGTCCAGACAACACACAGCATGCATGGCTTGCAGTTGTTGACATGGGGTATATGTAGGAGCTGTGGCCACACATGTCTGTATATGTCATGAACATATCACCTGTGACTACTCAGGAACATACAGAGCAGAGCTAGATTTCCCTGAATCTATCAATACAGACCTTGTGTACGTCCTATGGTCCTGTTATTTAGGTATGTTTGTAGGCATTGCATTAGGCGGACATGTCTAAAGACATACATGCCACATGGGGTGTTGTATGATATGACAGGTGTCATGGGTGTCAGGTAGAGAGGAGATATTACCCCTTTCAACATAGATATCAAACCTTGTGTACTGTTAGCATGCTATCTGCCATGTGCATGTGTGTGTAATGACTGTAGCCACCTGTATGTAGAAAGGAAAACAAAAGCTATGGTGATGTAATTTATGTTGTATGAGTGTGGGATGTACATATCCAGGGCAGGTATGGTTAGGTCATATCCAACCATGAGGGTGTTGTTTACTGGTGTACAGCAACAGTCGACCGTGTTAATGCTGACAACATCCGAGGGACCCTGGTATGTGTACAACTGAGCTGGTTATAAACAGTGGTATTATTGCATTGCGTAACACATTATGCAGCTGTGTCTGTACATGGGTACTTTGCACAGTTGATGTAGGCCTAGGAACAGTCCACCAATTGAGGGTTATCTGGTGGTCTACCGTACAATGTCATACCACATATGGATGTGTGTTGGTAGTCTGGGAACAAGGTGGTGGATGCATATGCGGATATAACTTAGAATGCAGAATTTGCCACTGTCACCTGTACCTGACTCATCTGTGATGCGTTATGTCAGAGTAGTGGTCTTTACATGTGAGTAGCCTTTATGAATATGTGTACACCACCATCTGGAATGGTCCATACCACTGTCATGGCCCACATGTCTGGATCTGAGTTATATGGTGGTAGTGCAATTGTGCACTACAGAGCCTTCAGACAGGTGTTCCTTACTGCACAGATGTCAGTATTCCCCATTGTAGGTTCTACATTGAGCAAATGGATTACTAAAGCCACACATCTAGCACTGGTTACCATAAGCATCCAATGCAATTGTCATGTAGGTGTCAGGGTGTTACTTCTGTGTATAGGACATTTGCCTTGGAATGTGGCTATATGGGTAAATGTGACCTAGGTATTATCCACACACATGTGTAACATGGATGCATGTGCTCTGTGTTGAAGGCTCGTCATTTGGTCATGACAGCCCAGAATGACAGACACTGGACAACCTTATAATAACAGCAGGACATTGGCTCATTGTTTTGGTCTAGCAGTTGCCACCCATACCATGACATCACTGCATTTGGCATTGATGTGCTTGGTAGCAAATGCCTCATGTAAGGTAACAGACAGAGGCAAAACTCGTGTATATAACCAATGTGAGATATACTTAGGGTAGCAGTCCTGCTAATAATGACAACTACTAACACAGCCGGGAGAGGTCATCTTGACACCTGCACCTCAGTACCATTACACAAGGTGGCTCACACATTATGCTTGCATATGCCATTGTTTCACGTATAATGCCACTGTCCACAACCTGCTATCAATGTATGCCTTTCAGGGCAGCAAGGTGTGTGACACATGCTGTAGGTAACATCCGCCTTTGCGACCCAGGTAACCTATTGTATGTCACATCCACACATTCATGAATGTGTACACATAACATATATATGTCAGTACTTCATGTACATGTATGCATGTGTATCACACAGCACAGACACAGATATATTATTTACGGGCCACATACAGGTATCAGGTAGTAAACCAGTATGATGTGCATATATACTGACAGGTAAGATGTACCTAGCTGTAAACCTGTGTGTTTACAGTAGGAGTCCATTACAATGTGTTCTGTACATGTAAGTGTTTGAGCATGCACAATGTGGCCTTCAGTGGTTAGAATCGGAGTGCATCCCAAACAGCCCTGTGCTACTAAATGTATTAGTATACCCACTGCCACCTTGTGTAATTTGAGTCAGTGCATCCAACAAGTCCTTTGTTACTAAGTGTATGAGCACGCCCAGTATAACCTTGTGTAGTTGTAGTCATAGTGCATCCAAAACGGCCCTGTGCTAAGTGTATGAGCATGCCCAGTATAACCCTGTATAGTGATAGTAGTTGTCCATTCCGCAGATGGCCATACTCCAGTTCAGGTTCCTGTTTTGCTACAACTATACCTCTCAGGCCTACCTGCGGATGATGTGTCTTGTTTGTGCATACAGGTTGTAATGGACACCTACTTTAAACACACAGGTCTACAGCTATGTACTTCATGACTGTCAGTCTCCCTGTTGTTGTCCTCAACTGTAGAAGGGCAGTCTGACTGCCTTGGAATGTGTAATCTCTGTGGCGCATCTCGTAACTGCGTAGTACTGTAATAGTGATCTTTAGATAGGCAGGAGTTCTGATCCCATCACTGGCAACTGTGTGCGTGTGCTTCTGTGTGTGACAGTAAATGCCTGAGTGTGTGTGTGTGTCAGCAAATGGCTGAGTGTGTTTGTGTGTGTGTGTGTGTGTGTGTGTGTGTGTGTGTGTGTGTGTGTGTGTGTGTGTGTGTGTGTGTCTCAGCAAATGCCTGAGTGTGTGTGTCAGCAAATGGCTGAGTGTGGTTGTGTGTGTGTATTTGTGTCTGCATCCTGTCATGGTAGCGGGTTTTGCTGCATTCCAAAGAGATACCTCCTTTTGCACTGGCCTTTATCCTTGTCAACCGCTAAACCTCTCTATTCACCCCTCCCCACTGCAAGTAATCGGTCCTGTGATGTCACCCAGCTCAGACATGGAATCAGTAAGTGTAATTGTATGTGTTCTGTGGCACATACCCCGACTGCATACCACTGTACTAGTTACCTTTACATAGGCAAGATGTGTATGCACAATACTGGCAAGTGTGTGTGTTTGTGTGTGTAACTACCCTGTAGCCAGGCATAGACATGTGTAATGTCTTTTAGCACACCATGGTAGCCATCTGTGGTGACCGGTGTCTACAAAGTATTACATAGTTAGAAATGGTAAAGAATATACAGTCAAGCATGACAACAGTTGGGTATGTTATTTTCCTGTGCCACTGTCAAGCAGTGACACAGAAGTGGTCACTGGGGTGTAGGTTCATACCCATCATTCCCCCACCCTAATGCCACAATCCCCAGGGTAGATTACATTAGCCATCATTCCCCACCCCAAACTCCACATACCACAACAACCATCCCTTTTCTGGTGAACTGCTTATGATTTAAATGTTATAACACAAGAGATGCCTCTGTTTTGTGTACACGTCAGTTCCTTTGGAACCCTTCTGTGTCACAAAGGGCGTTCAGACGTGTGTATATATATATATATATATATATATATATATATATATATATATATATATATATATACATGGCTGTGTCTGTGTATATGCATATATATATATATATATATATATATATATATATAGATAGATATATGTGTGTGTGTGTACACATCCCGTAGGTGTATATATATATATATATATATATATGTAGTTATGACAGTTGTACAGATGTAGACTTGTCTTTGTTGTTTCACAGAGTATAGTACATTCAAAGGTACTGTACAACTGTACATATGTACACAAAGGGACTGCCCGATTTGTTTTCAGTACTGTGGAATACCTGTAGTAGGATGTGCATTATAGACTCCATGCAAAATGTATACAACCCAGATGGCTTAGTGTTGCGTCCAGTGACCTCAGTGTGCATGGTCCAGGGTTCAAGACCTGCAAACCTTGTTGATACTGTCAATTAGGACTGCATAAGACAATTTTAAGCAGTTGTAAGCAGGTGTAAATGTGTTTTCATGACAGTAAGCAGCGGGTACATGCAGGTAACAGACATGTACAACTTGTAGTACACTTGGAATGCCCATCTTTGGCAAACATGTTGATGTCACCCACCTACGAATACACCTCTGGGACTGCTGTAACTCAGTAATCTCCATGGCACGTGCTGCAACTGCATAATGCTGTAGTGTGTTAAACTAGTTTGGTAGGTGTTCTAATCCCAGACAGGTCAACTGTGTGTGTGTAAGTGTGTGTGAGTGTGTGTGAGAGTGTGTGTGTGAGTGTGTGACTGTGTGAGTGTGTGAGTGTGTGTGTCTGCCTGTGAAAGAAACAATGCTTTTAGAGTATGCACACTCTTTACAACCCACCTGACCACCTTTGGCAATTCTGCTGATGTCACCCACCTAAAAATACACCTCTAGGACTGCTGTAACCCGAAGCGCATGTTGTAACTGCGTATTGCTGTAGTGTGATAAACTAGTTAGGTAGTGATTCCATTCCAAGAGAGGCCAACTGTGTGTGTGTGTGTGTGTGTGTGTGTGTGTGTGTGTGTGTGTGTGTGTGTGTGTGTGTGTGTGTGTGTGTGTGTGTGTCTCTGTCTGCCTGAGACAAGAACAATGCTTTTTAGAGTATGCACACTCTTTACAATTCACATGACCACCTTTGGCAATCCTGCTGATGTCACCCACCTAGGAATATACCTCTAGGACTGCTGTAACCCAGTATTCTCTGTAGCACGTGCTGTAACTGCGTATTGCTGTAGTGTGATAAACTAGTTAGGTAGGGGTTCTATTCCAAGAGAGACCGACTGTGTGTGTGTGTGTGTGTGTGTGTGTGTGTGTGTGTGTGTGTGTGTGTGTGTGTGTTTGTGTGTTTGTGTGTCTGTCTGTCTGCCTAAGAAAGTAACAATGCCTTTTAGACTATGCACACTCTTTACAATTCACATGACCACCTTTGGCAATTCTGCTGATGTCACCCACCTAGACATACACCTCTGGGACTGCTGTAACCCAGTAATCTCTGTAGCACGTGCTGTAACTGCGTAATGCTGTAGTGTGATACACTAGTTAGGTAGGGGTTCTATTCCAAGACATGGCAGGTGTGTGTGTGTGTTTGACTGTCAGAGCCTGTGTGGAGGTGGGTGTGAGTGTCTAACCACTGGACATGGTGGGGAGTGGATTTTGTAGTTTTCCTATATGGTGTCCATCTTATATGTCACAATGTCCACCTCATGAGGAGTACAGGTGTCAGTCAGCCAAGGGACTGTGTTGGCAAGCCATACCCCTACATCTGGCAAAAGGCCTGGTGAACAAAGTATGCAACCCTACTATTACCCAGAATACGTCCTGAACCCATGTGTCATACACAAACACACTTGCCTAGAATATCCTGCTATGTTTGTAGTACCCTGCACATGGATGACAGATAGTATGCATGGTGTGATTGCAATGGGCTGCTGGGCTGCAGAGGGCATGGCACCTTGTACAGCAGTACAATAGGCACATAATTGCAGACAATGGGCCTTCAATATGTTCCCCACTGGATGCCTGCAATATATGTGGTGCCATCAAATGGGAGGCCATACAATGCCTTACACATGTGCCCTGTATGGACTGATGCCACTGACACCAGGGAATACCTGTATCATGCTATCAATGCAGGTGCAGGGTCAACCTGCTAACTATAAGCAGGTCCTGCCACACCAGGCCAGTATTGGCATATCAGAGAATAACAGTCTGTGTACACAACATGTGCCAGCCAAACCAGGTACACCTGTACGTGTCACTGTACATTATTGTGGGACATGCACATCCCAGGCAATGTCCATGTCAAGGACTATCAAACACAGACATGGCATGCATTGCAAAGCTATGGCTATACACAATGGTAACCAAGATGTCAGGACAGTTCATACAATACCCATCTGTGTGGGACATTGCAGACACTACAGCCCTGTACCACACTGCACACCATTGTTGGGTGGTGTGATGCCAAGGATTACCCCTCACCCAGCCTTGTACAGCCATCTTGCACAGCCAACCACTACACACCCATGAAGCAATGCACACATGCATGTCAGTACTGGCACCTTGTGTCTGCATGTGGGGTATGATGCTCCCAACCACAGTCACTCCCAGCATAACTTCCATTTGCATACCGACAGATGTCAAACACGTTCACATGCCCTAGCCCATAGAACCTCCGGATATCCCCTATGGTGCATGTAGTACCTGTGCATTACTGCAATGTGGTAAACTAAGTAGTTTGGGAGTGTATTTGTGGGCCTGGCAAAGAGTGTCAATGTGAATCCATTAGAGAGTGTGGTTGTGTTGACAATGACATCCATTCATGTGGACAGCCATGTGTGCTACACCTAATGTATGTCTACTATATCTCTGTTGCAGATGAAACTCACCAACACATATATATGTTCTTACAGCACACCAACATGTCAGCTTTGTGGCACATGGAGTAACTGCATGCACTTGTAATAGTAATGACTAGTTAGTCAGGGGTTTGAACCCCTGCACTGGTAGGTGTGTGACAGACGGTGCTTAGGTTTTAGTCTGCACGCCCTTCTCTGATGTACTTTGCCTCTGTCTGTCCCTCCCACACACTCTCTGGTGGATGTGGAGGTGTACACCTGCTCATCAGCAGCTTGTGTTTTGTAAGTGATGGTCATGATCAGATGATGGCCTTTGCAACTATTGCAGTCCTCCTCTAGCTGATTGCATGTGGAACAGATGTGATGATGTTCCCATAGCCATTCGCATGAAAAACACAGTACAATATCTAGGAACATCATGTTGGTGTTTGCCGATGACAGTCGCTGTGAGTGGTACCTGGATCTGGTGTTTGGTAAACGGCATCACAGATATTTGGATGTTCCTCAAACAACATACACAGTGGGAAATAGCCTAAAGACAGGAGGGTGATGTGCCAGACATGACTACAGCATGTAAGTGTAGCTATGCTTCATTGACACTACTGCCTGTTTAACAAGTTGTGTGTAGTAATGGCTATTCTGCATATTTTAAAACTGATAAGACAGTGCTCTG
Source organism: Protopterus annectens (assembly GCF_019279795.1). NCBI lineage: Eukaryota > Metazoa > Chordata > Ceratodontiformes > Protopteridae > Protopterus > Protopterus annectens. The sequence continues at coordinate 470,606,222 of NC_056733.1, forward strand.
TTTGTGAGAGACCTCCCATCTGTAGGGCCATCTGTGAACTGGTCAGTGTGTGGAACCATTTGTTTCCTGTGTTACTCACTGAACACACATCTGTGAACTGCAGGTGCATAGTGTGAGGATTGCAGCCAGTACATGGTGATAGTGATGAGTTACTGCCACTGCATCCCTGACTGGACATTTGTCACATGAAACAGTGGTATGACAGACACTGTCTGGGGTTCTCAGTGACATGCCAATAATTGGCCACTGTTCATAGCTGCAGTCACAAGTCTTCTACACTTTGTACAGATGTCATGCAGTATATATGTATGTGTTGTGCTCCTTCTGCAAATGTATACCATCTGTTGTGTTGGGTTGATGGTCATATCTATGCATGCTGTTATAAGTAATCCTGAATGCTGTTAACTATTACTAAGCCATATCTGTGTTTAAACTGCAACACCAAAGGCTGTATCGGTTTGGAGGTCCTGGCAGAACCTCCTGTCCCACTTCAGCTGGCCATGGCATCGGGCACCAGCACATCTGGGGCCCAGCCTTGGACCTCCACCTCTGTTGGCTCTGCACCACCTTCTGGTGGTACCGCCACTGAGGATGGGGCTTGTCCCCCCTGGGAGCAGGTCCAGACAGGAACATGTCTGCTGTCGTACAGTCCCAGACGTGGTGCATAGGGGGCTCAATAAGGGGTTTCAAGGCCAGATACACCAGCTCAAGGGCAGAGTATCACATTTACAGGGTAAGGCTGCCCCCTCCTAGACAGCCCCCAGCACTGCCATCTTTGCAGCTGTTTTGGTGCAGTGGTGGCTGCCCATGGCTGGGGACCTCCGTCTCAATGTTTCCATCTGGGGGCTCATGGGTTTGTGATTGCCGAACATCCCTCCCCGTCCGAGGTGTATCCCCCCACATGTGTCATATACTGACCCTGTATGCTGTTTTGTCTGTCATCCTACCCTACCTGTCCTCCATGAGCATACCTACTCTCCTTCCACAACATCCCACTCTCACCCTACGGAAACAAAAGGCCAATTGGTACCTAGAACAACATTTGCCCCATACATAGCTGTCCATTTCACACATGTATCCACTGGACAGATATAACCCTTTTAATATACATCACTACATACTCCAGTTTTCCTCACCCCTGTCTCTCAGGTGCACGATCCTGGTATGCACATGATTCCTAAATGTTCCAGGTACACGTGATGTGGGTGACCCCATTGTACACAAAACACTACCGGTCCCTCTATGGCTACCCCATTTACCTTTATCATGATGATGATGTCGCACACAGCACCTTGCAAGAGTACTGTTCTCACATAATGATTGGACAGGAACTGTTGAGTTAATGTAAATAACATGCACAGAATGATGTATGTGGCCAATGTACAAATGTTTGCGTGCATGAATGACACGTCTGTCTGAAGGAGTCTTGATATTACATAGGACAACACCACTACATAATACAGGCATTGCTGGTGTTTCCCTTTTCATTCCTTTGTAATGCTTTGTTGTCACATGGGATGTTCCTGATAGATCTATATATATATGTATGTATCTATATCTGGACATAAACACTCACACATACATCTACATGATGGAATACATTTCCTATACTGTTGAATGACTGCGCTGGATGATATGTTTGTGATAAGGTCTGATGTCTGTATATCTGCCATGGCTTGGGGTAAATCACAATAGCTGTGTGTGCAGAGTCCTGGTTTTGAGCCTTGCAAAGGCCATTTATTTTGTTGCTGGGCAGAACAAGGCCATTGGATAAGGAGTGATTAAGGCACATTAAAGCAGTTGTGTGTGGGTGTGCGTGGGTTTGCATGGAGCTAAGCAATGCTAACCTCCGGTTACAGTTTCTTACACTCAGTTAGCCTCTACATTGCTTCACCAGTGTAATACTCGCATACTGGCGGCCAAACAGGCTTACACCCGCTTGCTCCTGCACTTGCAAATGCACTGCATTTGGTGTTTGCATCTGACACTCACACCCCTGAGTGGGAGTGAGGACTACGATATTACCTTGTGATGCCTATTACATCAGATTACATGCCTACAGTATCGGGAATGGCTGCCCATTAGGCGACAGCATGCCGTTCGACTGTACGGAATCCGTGGCCTGTCCAGAGTTTGAGTCATTTTATTGGTGTGTTCCTCTTACAATCTGCACCCATCTGGCTAATACATGGTAATTGACACTCTTCAACACAAGCAAGTAATTGGGTTTTGGAACTCACATCCTTCAGCCGAGTCATGCTACTGCATACCTAATATTCTATCATCTTTCTAAGGCTGTCAGTGGAATATGTGTTTTCTGTCCCTATCAGACCTGTCATACGACAGGGGAAAAATACAAACTGAATTAGGGACACTGCATAACAACATCAAGGACACATTTAAATTATTGGTGCTATTAACCTGACACACTGACAGACTCAGAGTATATGAATTCATACACATTTTCTGAGGTAAATAATGTTTATAACTCTTAATTGTTGTTGTTATTCATTACATGTAATTCACCACCTTTCCTCCAAATGTCACTAGTTTTAGGATGGATTAAATGGGACAGAGTTAGAAACTGAGTCGAAATCAGGGACGTCCCTGGAAATCGGGTTTAGTTCAGAGGTATGGTCCCTATTTGTTCCCCCAATGATTTATGTCCTGTCCAGTGGATGTGCTCTTAGGGGTTGAGAGGTATGGGTGTCAGCTATGCCCATTTCAA